>NC_050452.1:6213958-6483958 GCF_903995425.1 Onychomys torridus | reverse complement strand
GGCTATGAAATTTGGATTCAATATAACTTTTATGTGGTGATAGTTGTAATTTTCATACTCAAAAATCCATTCAAAATTTAAGAAGTTGTGTTTAGTTTACAACAGTAGGCAATGGACTGAGTTTGGCCTTTGGACCATGCTTGCTGGTCCTTCACCACTAGAATCCAGGAATCTAGATTCTTCAGTGGACTTACCAAAAGCAAGTGCTTAGCTAACTCCACCAGCATCTCTGAACTCTGTGAATTGATTTTATTTCTTATTCCCCTGTTACATTTTAAAGAATGAGCCTAAAGTCCAGAACTGGATGAGGGACTACTTAAAAAACATACACCTTTCCAGTTTAGAGGTGCCTACGTGGGATTATTAGGTATTGAGAAGCACAGTTTTCAGGCAACTGGTTTGAGATGTATGGAGATGACCATGAATCATAGCTAAAGGTCACTGGTATCACTATGTATCTTCTCTTTATGTACTTTATACTACACATAAAATGAAATTAAAGCTGTTTAATTTAACAGTCTAATTAGTAATGGATTTTCTATTTTATCTTCTTAGCTCGATATGACACCAAGGTGAGATCTGGCTAGGACTCAGGCAGGGAGGGGTGTTTATCCATCAGCAGTGGAGCACCCCCCCCCCCCTGTATCTCCACAGCAGGAAAATGGAGAGTTTCTGACTCACTGCTGAGGAACTGATAAGCTTGGGAAATATAGCCATATCCTGTCTCCAAACAAGACCTCTGGGAATTGTAGTACTCTTTAAGTCTTTCCTTGGCTATTATACATTGCCCTCTTCTTTTGTATGTGCTCACCAGAGAAAAAGATGTCCTGTTACTTCACATCCAACTTGATGTGAAACCCTGCCTGTGACTAAGATTCCCTGCGGGCCAGGTGCAGCTTTCTTCTCTCCTTTGGCTGTCTCATGTTTGAAGTGAGTGTAGGGGTAGATTGGCCAACAGATCCCGAAATTAAACACCTTAGGTTTCGTTTTCTTTATTGACTTTCCACCTCCAAGCCACAGCATCTGGGACCAGGGCAAAGACAGAGCTTCAGCAAAAATCTTCACCAAGATTGGAGACTTGGCCAAGAGGAGAGAGAGCCCCACCCCCATAGAGCTTAGGCCTGCAAGTGCCCTCCCTGAGAAGGTGAAGGATGGGCCAGAGTCCCAGGCAATAGTTAGTCACACTTTCCTGAGAGAAGCCAAAACAAAGTGGCTACTTTCAAATTTGACTTTGTGATTTGATCTCTTTATAGGCATTTAATCCTCTTTTCTGACAAGACGTGATTAGCCCCGAACAGCAATAAACACCCTACAGATGTAATATTCAGTCAAGAAACACAGCTTTTCAGAGCTGAAAATAGGATTTGTTTTAAATGAACAATCCTGTCACAGATGCAGTTCCTCAACCCATCCAATTGTTTTCTAAAAATGTCCATATTTCCATTCATTCCTATGACAAACCTGGCCTTTGGGAGATCTCTCTCTCTCTCTCTCTCTCTCTCTCTCTCTCTCTCTCTCTCTCTCTCTCTTTGCCTCCCTCCCTGTTCTTCTCCCTCTCCCCGCCCCCTCAGTAAGTTGCTTGCAATTTCCTGAGCTCCATTATATAAGGAATCTATAATAGACATATTGGAGTGAAAAGATTCTTTCCCAATGATGAATGTTCAACTTACTTTTTAGGAATGCATCAACTTTATTTTAGGCAAGGTCTCTCTCTATGTAGGATTTGCAGTGGACCACACAGCCATGTCCCCTTCAGAACCTGGGATGGGAAAGAAACTACCGAATCACCCAGACCTGTCTTACTTCCAATCTATGATTGGCTTCCTTGGCTTCTCTGAGTATTTGCAGCCTCAGAGGCCTGGAGCCTGTCAGCATCTGAGGCTAATTGTAGGAGTTCCCTTCCCCACCCACGGAGATGAATACAGACAGAGCAATTTGGCAATTACTCTGCATCCCAGTTCCCTCCTGAGTTGCTCCAGCAATGAAATAAACTATGCGGAGGGGGTATTTGCACAAACATGGGTAGAAAATCATTTCCATAACCTGGGCACTAGCTCCACACAGCTGGTTTTCTTCTTGGGGATGGAAGAGCATGGGAGTGAGAGGCAGACAGAGTGGAAAGTAGTCTCAAAGGTGAGGAACTTGGTGGCAAGATGTGGTCTCCCAGGTGACCTGGACTGGATGCTGCAAATGGCAGAAAGAAGGTTTCAGTGCCGCCGCATGGGTGTGGGCTGACTCATTTAATTAGCTTTAGATCAAACGATGGCTGTGATTTCTTCTTTTCGTCACTTACATTCAAAGTACCAGACATCTTCCCTTAGAAACATCCTGTGTGTCAGGATTTCTTTTGCTACTCAGTTTACACAATCCCAAATCTGTAAGGCACTGGGCCTCAGATGAGGCTATTTTCAGAGTGATGAAGGGAGAGGGTGATGAAGAGAGAAGAAAGAGGGGTGGCCAGAAAGGAAAGAAAGAGGAAAGAAGGGAAGGAGAAGACACTAAACTCTTGAGGTACTCCCTTGCAAACTCTGTGCATAGAGCTTGGCCTGTGTCACAGGCAGGGGAGACACAAAGCACATGGAAGGCAGGTTCCTTGAGAGTCAGCTCTTTGCTCACCCTAGGAAGGTAAGGAATCAACCACAAAAAGATGTGTAAGGCACCACTGGCACCTGCTATTGGCCATTAACAAGCAACCGTGTACTGCTAATCTATGATCATAAAAGGGCCATCTGCCAATGCTCAAAGGTCATTAAGATGCCAGTCGTGTTTATACTGCTCTCATTGGTTGAGCCAAATATTCCGAAGAAGAGAGGAGATTCAATGGCTGTTGTGCTGATGCTTGCTAAGCCTTCTCCAGCCAGAGGCCTGTCAGTGTTTCCATTGCCCTGCCCTCAATGGTTTAAATACTGCCGTCAAAACAGCAGCTTAACTGTGGATGCATGCATGTGCTCACAGACATGTAGCATGTTCTTTTTCACAGAGGGAACATTTGAAGTAGGCCAGGTTGACTCTATTCTTGTCAATGATAGCTATTCCTCAGTAAGGAACAGTGATCCCTTCATGTGAGGCTTTCTGGTATTGAGCGTGACCAATAGATATATTTTGGTAACAGCCTGTCCACAGCCCTTAAGATTTGTTTTTCTGGGATAGTAAACATTTGTCTGGAGATGTATCATCCTCTCAACTTGAGGGGGTCTTGGCTTGTTCATACTGTTGAGAGAGCTGACTTATATGTGAGGTGACCAAAGATTGTGTCACTGTGCTTGGCATTTTCTTCAGAGAAGAATTTTGTGAGCTGGAGCTCACTTTCTTCTCATATATGGCTCTGGTTCTCAAGAGTGAGCAAATAACTTCCCCAATTTATCTTGTTTCTTTAACCTTTTCAAAGAGGTTTATACATGGAGTTCTCTAAAGAGATGGTAGAAAAGTTTTCTTTCTTTCTTTCTTTCTTTCTTTCTTTCTTTCTTTCTTTCTTTCTTTCTTTCTTTCTTTCTTTCTTTCTTTCATTTTTCCCCTTCCATGTGGGTTAAATTCTTCCTCTCAGGAAGTTGGTAGGGGAAATATATGCATTGAACTGTCAAACATTGTAGCAATTGGTTAGAGCTAAAGGGTCCCATCATTACACACCCAGGCATTCAACAGTTCCCTTTAGAACTTTCTCCTTTTGGATCCTCTTCAGAAAGAAAGACAAACAGTCTAACTGACAGAAGGTTTCCAAATGCTACACCATTCTCGAATTCCACCCCAGCTTACCTTGGTGGCTGGCAAGGAAGACATGCCACATGAGTGGGTTCTATGCTTTGCCACAAAGTGGGAAAAATAGGATCCCCTTAAAATATGATATTAGCCTGTATGTGTGTGTGTATGTTTCAGGGTAAAGCAAGGAGGTCAGGAAGGTCTTCATGATTATAACAACACACACCTGTGAGCTTAGGCATGATTTCCAAAACTCCACTTTAGCGTCTCCAGTCTTTCATCATGGAGGCTGGTGCTGCTCTCTGGGACTTCCCTCCTTCAGTTTTGATAACACCACCACTGTTGGTACCTCCTGCCTTTCATTCTGCCAATTAACTAAGTAGTTGGAGCCTGGCTTTGAAAAGTTCTGAGTAGTTAGTAAGCTCTTTTATTCTTTCCTGAGCCAAGTCAAAGTGTCCTCTAGAGGCCTCTGAATGACGGTTCTGTCCCTTGTCCCCTCCCTGTCTGCCTGTTAGTGGAGGCCTGGGCTTAGTTTTTCTCTTTCAACCAGTTGTAGGGGAAGGGAGTGCTGTTGTGGGGGATGGTAACCGCAGGTGGCTGAAGAAAGGGGTCTTGTTCTCCTGATGCTAAATGCCTGCTTAGTACAGCCCTCACTGTGAGCCCCAGCTCCTGTCACTTCGTGGTTAATTGCTTTATTGTTCTCAGGTCCAGATCGGACCTGATTTAGTAGTTCTATCAGGAGCCATGATCCGGCTGGCATTGGGCCAGGATCCTTGCCATCTTTTGATCTGGGACTTTGTAATCACATCCCAGTTAAGGTTGCTGCAAGATGTATGGGCTTCACTTCAGCTTTTTGCTTAGAAGTACACAGGAGACGGAGGAGTCGGGTGTGATCTCTGCCTCAGTTTCTCCTTTTGGTCTAAGGTTTTATGGATTTAATGGGCTTTTCTCCATCTGTCTGTATAGGCTTGTCCCTTTAATGGGGTTCCTCCAGCCTTCTCAAAGGGGTCCTGAGTCAGACTGAGCTCTCCTAAGTCGCCAAAAGTCTTCTGCATCCTTGGGCTGTCCTTAATGGGAAACCAGAAAACAGGTGGTTAACCTGGCTTCCTTAATTGCAAACAGCGGTAATCAGCCCGGTTCCTGGTCCTGGGACCCAGAACCAGCATCCACAGGAACGGTGGTTAGTGAGCTCCCGAGTAAGAGCCGGAACAGGGATGGCCTGGCTTTTTTAATAGGCAAGGCTATAAAACATCGACCAGGTCCAAGTCACAGATGCACCACATTGCTCTTTCAAGCCCTGATTCCAGTGCTTCTCTTGTAACTATTTTTAACCTTATTAAAAAGGAGGGAAATGCTCCAGCTTCATGAGCCCATACTAGAGAGGCCTGCAGTCAATTTCTCCGGTTTATAACTCCACCTTTGATTCAGAAGGCCAGCGGGCTTGAGAACATGCATCAACGAAAATCTCCTCCAGATCTACTCATAGGATCCGCTCCCAGGGAGGGGGTGTGCTGAAGACCCGCGCCAGTCCCCGCTGGAGCACAGGGGAGGCGAGGCTCGACTCTTGGATTTCCAGGCAGCTCAATCTTCAATTCAATCTTGCAAAGACGGAATTGGTGGCATTTGTGTAATAGAAACTCAGACAAAAGTCAGAAGCATGGATCCAGGCAGGTGATGCCTGATAGCAGGAGCTCCACGTGACGGGTTTTCCAAGTACAAGGTCAAGGGCCCATGTAAACCAAGTGCTGTAGCCAAGGAAGAACTGGGGCTGGTGTTACAGAACTGAGGGTGTTCTCTCTCTCTCTCTCTCTCCCTCTCCCCTCCTCCCTCTCCCTCTCCCCCCTCCCCCTCCCTCTCCCCCTCCCCCTCCCCCTCCCCCTTCCCCTCCCCTTCCCCCTCTCCCTCTCCCCCTCCCTCCCTCCCTCCTTTTCTTTCTTGCACATGGCAGCTTCTCTGCCCTTAGCAGTAGGGGCAAAACTCTTAATATTTCATCCAACCTTTTTGGTTTCAAAAGTGTCTTCTAGCTTTTGAAAGAAGAACGTTTAGGGGACAGGGTCCCTTTTTCGCTTAGATGCTGGACAGGAGCAGGCTCTTGTTTGCTAGTCCAGTGTATGTCTCTCCTGTATGGTGAAAGGATTTAGGTCAGTAAGGAGGCCAGGCATGAGCTGATGTGACAGCAGATGGCTCTGCTCATATGTCTAGCAATTGTGGTGATGCCTGGGATGAGCATGTGCTGGGATTTAATGAGGGCTGGCTAGGACAAGATGGGGAGGAAGAAATCTCTGTCCTCCAGAAAGTTGTCATTTTATTAGAAACTCTACACCCAGTTATCATGACATTGTGTGGACAGGTTGGAGAGAAAAGTATTTTGTGGTTTGGGCAGATTAGGAAAGGTTGAGGAGGGTAACCTGATAAAGTCACGTGCAGACTGGAGTGGGCATCAGGTGATGGGGAGGAAGGATTGAAAGTAGGCAAGTGTCCTCCACTGAGCTGCACCTCAGCTCTACATTTGGTGTCTTTGACTGCTGGTGGTTAGTTACTTCTTTCCATTTATTGCTGGCAACAAAATTCTTCATGTAGGAGAATCCATTCCGTATGCCTGATACAGCTGGGTTCACTTAACTGTAGTGGCTGAGTTTGAGATAGAGGCTTAGTCAATCAGAGTGCTGCACTACTTTGGCCATGCTGATTGGTTCACGGTTGGGCATCTGACACAATCTAGTTAATCATAATCCTCCTATGACCACACACAACTTTAGGGAGGGAAGGCTGTTCCTACCTCTGGGCTTGCCCAAGGTGAACAGCAAGAGGGGCTACTAGAAGCTGTTGTCCATCAGGTGGGGAGAGCTGGGCTAAGCAGATGGCAGGGGATGTGGGTGACATCATTTGAACCTCTCTGCTGTCTGCTTAAGGACAGTTCTACTGGCTGGAATTTTCTGGCTACATCCGGTTCTGTAAGGAATACCTGGCCGAGTCTTCCTAACACACTGTTAGGTGGCAGGGGCAGAAGAGCATTGCATGGAAGAAGGTTGCTCTTCTCTGTGTTGATGCTGATGGCTCATATATTGCATGAGCAAGTACTTTTACCTAGCACAGAATAAAACAACAGCAATAGAAACTCACCTAGCCAACTCTTTTCTTTTGAAGATCAGCTCCTTTTGGTTCTCATTGGTTCAATTTGCTACACAGAACATACTTCTGGAGCTTTTGACTAGAACACCAACATGAAAAATCATTTATTTATCCCGATGAGTCAGGCAACATGCTATATTTGGGGGATACTCTGGTGAACATGCTAGATGTGGTCTCCTTTCATACAGAAATTATAAACACAATAAGAATAGAGAATGTGGCATATTTTGATAAGAAAAGAGTTGCCACACGCTCTTATATCAATTAAACATGCAATGGCTATGATCTCTCTTTAGACACTCCCCACCCTCTGGGACCCAGGACATACCTAGTACATGGTTTTGTGACAGAGTCTCAACTCCTTCCTGGGGTATGTCTGTTGGTGTGTTTGTGCTCTCTGTCATTATACATTCGCCTTGATTGATTGAATAAGTGTATGTTCACCTGACTCAGCAGTGACACATCCATGGAGAATAAGATAAACCAGTGGCCATGTGTAACCAGCATAGCTCTTTCAATTGTAAGAGTAAGAACCATATATGGTTTTCTTTCATAGCTAAGCTCTATCATTTAGGAGCTGGTTCAAGTTGCTTAATCAACCTGAACCCCATGTTTCTCAATAATAAAATAAGGATACATAGTATCTATGACATGGTATGAATGTGAAGATTAGAAGAAATAAAATAAGAAAAATCCCTAGCAAGACACTGGCATATCAAAAAAAAAAAAAAAATCTGCAAAGCATGCTAAAGGCATTACCCCCCCCAAAAAAAAAAATCTGCAAAGCATGCTAAAATCAACACAGGAGTCCCTCTATGTCCAAGGGAAATACATACTGACCACAACATCTGAAAACAACAGATCCCATGTATATTACAGATTCCACAAACCTGTGATAAAGTTTAATTTATAAATGAGGAACAATAAGTTTGGCAATAGTAATTCCTAAAAAGATTAAACAATTATAAATATCTATGGTTATCACGTGTTAGACAATTACTGGCTCAAATAAGGATTACGTAAAAACAAACTATGGTAGCCTAACATTACTCCATTGAGTAAGGGAGATGGCTACCAAGTGACTGTGGCATGGACGGTATGTGCCCTATGGATATTCTGAACAAAAGGATGTCCCACATCTTGGGTAGAGCATAACAGGAGTAGTTTTGCTACCTACAGCAGTGTGCAATTTAAAATTATGAACTATTTATTGATTGAAATTTTCATTTAATATTTTGTATCATACTTGTGGGAATATAGTTATGGAAAGTGAAACGTAAAAAGGAGAAACTATTGCATGTGAAAGTCTATTGAAAAACAATTTATTTTTGTATTCATAAAGCATCTGTCTAAGATGTATATAAGTTACATGGGAATAGTTGTCATTTTACAGAGGAAAAATATGACAGAAGTCACTCTCATCAGGCCATGAAAGTTCCTTCTACCAATTGCAGGGCAGATCTATATCACATGACTCCTGATATTAGCAAGTGTATTTGTGATATTTTTGGCAAAAATCATAACCAGGATTTGGAATAAGAAAGTAATAGACAAGCCCTAATTGAGGGTCTTGACCTGTGCTCTTCACACATATCAAACTAGAAAAAGACAAAAGAAGACTGAGGGACAGTTTAAATACAGTGTTTGATCCAGTGCTAAAAACTAGATTAGAATGGAAGAAACTTTAATAAGACAACTAGAAAAAATTGACTGTGGTCTTTATTTGATTATTGTGTGTGAGTGTGTGTGTGTGTGTGTGTGTGTGTGTGTGTGTGCGCTTGTGCACTCACATGCACACATTCCTATGTGAATGCTGGTGTGCATATGTCATAGCATGCATATGGAGGTCAGAAAATAATACTGGATGTCAGTTATTGCCTCCATTCAGTTTGAGACAATGTCTCTGTTGGTTTCTCATTGTGTATACCAGGTTAGCAGGCCTGCGAGCTTCCAGCTTTTTTTTTTTTCTCTCTCTCCACCTGAAGTACCATATCCAGCTTTTAAAATAGGTTCTGAGAAGTCAAACTAAGGTCCTCATATTTGCACACACGTTATTTTACCAACACTGAGCCATCACCTTAGCCCAAGCATGGTCCTTAAAGACAATAGCAATAGTATTGTTTTAATGCAAATTTCTTGACTTTGGTACTAGTACAATCGTTATGTAAGATGTTAATATGTAGAAATCTGGATGAAGGATATCTATGTATAAATTGTATTAATTTGTACCATTTTGAAATCTGAAATTATTTCAGAATTTAAAAAAAAAGCATTCATGTACCTGAGCGTGTTCTAATATAGGTGTTGTCTGAAAGCCTCTGAAATGAGACTGTCAGCCTTAAATACTGTGTCTGTGCGCTCCTCTGCTAGGTACTGGTGGGTCTGGGTACATATGCAAGGTCTCTGTCTGAGCTCTTCTTTCCATCTCTCCACTGATGCAGACCTAGGTCAGAATTATCCCCACAGTCAGGAAAACCAGGTAACTAGCAGGTGAGTGACAGTCTAACTGGAGCAGCTGAAACTGGCCCTGAGGCTTTGCTACTGTTTCACTCTGGAATCCACCCTCTGTTTTCATGTGCGGATCTTGCCTCTCACAGAGAACTAGGAGGAAAAATAAAAGTCTTAAAAATATGCTAACTATCCAAGGGTGATTTCCATACTGTCAATACATGTGTATAGCTGAAGAAAACTCGGAGAGCCTGAGTAGTTACCAAGTGTGCTGATGAGGACATAGAAAGTTTTAGAAAGACCAAGAGAAAAGATCTGCAGTATAGAGTGGCAGCTAGGCATGGAGCCTTGCCATGACCCCACAGTGGTTAGTATTTTGAGTTATGAACTACTCAGTGTGTAAGATGGTGGAGAGTAGACATAACTCCCCCAACCACCCCTGGCAGAAAGACTGGCTGTGTGTCAAAAGGTAAAAGGACCAGGGTAAAGAGAATAGGAAGAGTAATTCTGCAGATTAATAAACAAATACAAGGCATGCCATCGAGTCATGGATCTAAGCAGGGTTTGCACAGCCTTGCAGAAGTTGGCTGTAGACAAGTCAGTGAAACTGTAGTGAAGGGGCTGTCATATAGCAGCAGAAGGACATTTCCTACCTAAACCTTATTTGAGGTCTTTGTTAGAATTGGATCCAAGACTCTGTAATTTGTCTTTTTAAATGTTGCACATATACTTTCAGTCCCTAGAAAATGGGCTACTCTGTAAGAGTGAATCAATGGTGATGATCTCACAAGGAATGTTGTGAGGCTAACAAATACAATTTGTAATGTGCACCGCAAATATAAAGTCCCATAAAAATGCTAATGAATGGTAATGCGTGTCCACTCATTAGCGGGCTGGCGCAACAGGCCAAGGATAATAGAAAAAGAGCCTGCCTTTTGAACGTGCTGAGTGCTATTCTATTCATCCCGCCTCACACAGGCCACCACGGGAGTCTCTGGCCCAGCTCTCATTATTCACCCAAACAACTTCCTTCCCGTCTGTCTGGATCTGCAAGATGCTTTCTGTGTGAAGAAAGATTCCTTGAAAGCTTGTGGTGCCATCAACAAGCAGCAACAAAACTTTGGCTTGAAAAATTCATTCATGAAATGAAAAAAAATAGAATAGAAATCTATCATTATAGATGTTTTGAAGAGAGACAGGTGGAAAGATACAGGCTTTGTTTTGCATTTTGGTAGGAAATGATGTATAGCTACAAAGCAAAACAGTTTTATTAAACAGATCTTCTCACCCTGAATTCAAAATACGAATTGTATCCTCTTATCATCCAGTCACTTTGGAATGAAAGTTAAAAATGCCGATACTGTGGGACTAGCCTTTGGTGCTATATCTCATAGCTGATGTATTTGTCTAATACTCTGCGTTTTTGAAGGCCCATTACTCAGGGCCAGAATGTAGGGCCATTCATTGTAATCCTTTCTGAGTACCAAAAACAAGTATGCTAGGAAGAGCTTGTAGATAAGATTAAATCCCCTGCTTCTTGTGTGGGTGGGTAGTGGGGTCTGTACCAGACAGTGGAACAAATGGAGTTTTCATCACACCCAGAGCAGGGTTCTTGCCTCAGAGCTGTAAGATTTTGTTCAGGGAAACTGCAGAAAACTGAAAAGGAGACTCTATGTTGATCACAATAAGTCTTTACTCTTGTGGAGTGAAAAATTATAATAACAAAATGAGGAGTCAGGTATACATAACAGTGTGTCCAGAGACTTCAATTACCATGTCTTTGCAATAGAGGAATATAGTTATATTATATTATATTATATTTATTCTATCCTAACAATGGGAACTTCTTCCTATGCAAGTGGCATATTAAAAATCAATCAGGAGGTTTCATTCTTGTGTGCTGTCCATACTATGAACACTTAGGAGAATTTGGGAGTGGATACTCAATGGTTCCTTTCAGGTGCCATGAACTGTTTAGAGGAAAGTTGATTAAATGACCAAGGTGAAGGTGTTTAACCGGGCTGATGCCTGTTCCGTTTGTTTGGAGCTCTTAAGCAGCTCTATCAGTGCACGACACTGTTCCCCTCCTTCAGTCCACTCTAAGAAGTTACAGAGCATACCGCATCCATGATACTCAGCTTTAGAAACACTTATGGCTTAACTAATTATATCACCACTTTACAGACAGAGATGGTTTATCAGCTGACCTCCAGTATTAAATATGGGACCAGTGAAACATGTACTGTTTTGGGTTGGAATAAATGAAAAAGTGCACAGAGGGAGAGAAAGAAGAGATAAGCACGTTGTCATATATGAAGTGAGGAAAGAGAGAGGACATGGTGTCTAGCATTGTGTGCCTCCTTATCACATGCTGGGTATTGATCTTGTTCTGTGTTCCCTGGTACACACTTTGCTGTAAATGAGGATATTGAGTGAAGAAAAAGAGTTAATAAATCCACTTCCTTTGCCATAGCTGCTAATGGAAATCCATGGGCAGTTTAAGTGCTGGTCAAGTAAAAAGACCACATGGGGAATAGAGGGCATGGTAGAGAGGCACGGATGACAGAAAGTCTGTAGTAAAGCAGTCGGAAGAATCCTTAGATGGCCTGCAACCTTAGAATTTCTGAGTTCTAACCTAATGCTGTGTATCACAGGGCAACACCAAGATCTACTCCTAGTAGACCAGGGAACTCCTGCCTTTAATAAGCAGAATTTACTGGAGCCTGTCTATTCCTGTTCATAGCATGCATTGCTCGTCTACTTTTATGCTACAACACAGTGGTACAGTTTGCAAAGTTGAAAATGCCTGCTGTCTGTCTGCTTCTTAAAGATTCTTAACAAACATAAGCTTAATTGACTAAATGAATTGAAGTTGTGTGGCTGAAATATGTGTTTGAAAGCACTTTACTTGTTTACAGTATATTCTTCATTCAAAATTCTTTTTTTTTTTTCCTACCCATCTCAAAGCTGTCTGGGTACCAGCAGGTTACAAAAAGAGTGGAATGTGGGTGTGTGAAAGAAGGCAATTCCCTTTAGGTGAAACAGGAAGTGTGAGTCAGTTAAAGTTTTATGTTTGCAATTGCTAATTTTGATTTTAAATGTTTGAGCTTGACACTATACCTCTGTGATAAAAGAGTGTTTTTATTTGTAATTTGTGGGGGTATTATTGTGTTCCTCCATCATTTTAGAGCTCTCTAAGTCACTTACAGTAGGATACATTTCACCTAAGCCAACCTGAATTCCACCTAAAGAAAATTCCCAACATGGAAAATCTATTCCAGTAGGAGAGGTAGCTATATTTGAAAAGTTTTCACTTAATTTTGAGACTAGGTATGAAGAAGTTTGTATACAAAACTTCTTATAAAATATTTGCTAGTCAATTTGTAATCTAATACAATTTGTAAAATAAGCATTGCATTTTTGTTGTTTTCATTGGGTTTTCTATCATACTTGTTTTCAGGGTCTCAGGTGTCTCGAGTCTGTAAAAATCTAACCAGGCTCTTTAGCACTTTTAAAACTGTTCATCAACCAACTCAGCCAAGAGAGAAAAACACAGCAAACACAGAAAAAAAAGCAAGAACAGAAACAAAATCCAACCAACCCAAATCCAACAAGCTTTGCAAACAGGTAGATCCAAGTTCGCATCCTAGATTAGCAGCTGAGGGAGGATGGATAAATGACTCACCCCTAAAGAGTTCTATCCCCATTTGTGAGTGGAGAGCAGCCCAAATCTTAGAGCTGTTTTGAAGATTAAATGGGATGACGCTTGCAAAGGATGTGGCAGATAATAGGCTTTCAATGAATGATAATAATAAGAATTATTTTCTAAGATGGAACACTTGTGTTTTGAATGACAGTAATTGCTTGTACCAATTAAGTGACACCTTTTGTATTTTACCCTACATTTTGGTTTATCTTTTCATATACATATTTCCTTTACCTAATTGAATTCTGGGCTTTTAAAAGTAGAAAACATCTTCATGTATCGTTCACGTGCATTGTAAATCATAGGTGCTTAATAAGCATCTGGGTTGATGCTGGGTCTTTGATATTTTGGGTAACTGTGGAGGGAAATGAGAAGGAAGAGGTTGTGTTTTGTAGGCTCAATAGATCACCTCTTTGAACCTGGAGACTACTGGAGCAGGGGTGGTGTGAGCTCTGCTCTGTCTGGATGTCAATATGTGAAAGTAGGGTGGGGTAGCTCTGATGGGTAGAGTTCTGCTCCCTGGCTTGGATGCTCTCCCCCTTTCCCACTCATATCACCAGCTCCCCCAAAAAACTTCCACTTGCATACAAAAATTTATTCATGTTTCATATAATTCACATACAATAAAATATCCTAGATATGTATGTATGTATATTTTTTGCTGAGTTATGCAATGTGTAACCTTCCAATAATTAAGACAGATTATTCCCATCACTCCAAAAAGTGCTCTCATTTCTCTTGGTAATCAATTTCCTTCCTCCTTCTCCTGGCCTCATGGAAGCCTAACTGATCTATTTACCACTTGGATAATTTCACCTTTTTGAGAATGCCATATGGATGGAATCATGCAGCATTTGTCCCTTTGAGTCTGGCTCATTTCTCATAATGAGGTACTTTGGGCTTTTATCTGTGTGTTTTCACATAGGCCATCCCTTTATTTCTGAGGAGTATGGTCTTATAGTAGTGTACGTGCGTGTCCACCAGTTTCTCAAGTTTAAGTGATGATAAATGAACATGCTTTAAATATCTGAGCACAAGTTTGTGTGTGTTCATATACAAAAGCATAAGTGTGAAATTTCCCTTGTATAGGTAGGTGCTGGGTCACATGGCAAGCTCAACTTTATGGGAAACGTCAAGTTCTATTCCAAAGAGATTTTGCCATTTTGTTTTCCCACTAGAATTTAATGAGAGCCCTAGGTACCCCATAGTTTGTAAGCATTATATATTGCCTGTTTTAATTTGATCAGTTTAAAAAGGCATGGACTGATAATTTGTGGTATTAATTTGTAGTTCCTTAACTAGTAATAATGTTGAATGATTTTTTTGCAGGTTGCTTTTGCATCTATATGTTTTTGTTTGATAGTGTGTCTTTACCATCTAATTTTAGGACAGAAGAAGAGAGAATATTGTTTGTATCTGCATATGTATTTTTTAAAATTTATTTTTATTTTATGTGCATTGTTGTTTTTGCCTGTAGTTATGTCTGTGTGAGGGTGTCAGATCTTGGCATCACAGACAGTTGTTAGCTGCCATGTGGGTGGTAGGAATTGAACCTGGGTCCTTTGGATGAGCAGTTAGTGCTCTTAACCACTGAGCCATCTCTCCAGTCCCGCATATGTCATTCATAATTGTGCCATAGTTTTGCTAGTTAGTCATAGTGGTTCAACTACCCTCGCATCATATAGAATATTCTTTTTAGTTTCTCATATATATGTTACTGTGCAAGAAATACAGAAGTGGCAAAGCCCTAGAATCCAAGAATGCCTAAACTAGCAAGGTTTTCTTTGAGCGTGGTGGTGAGCGGTCTCCGTGATCTAGGCCTCTTGGCTGCACCTTCCTTCTCTTCTCTGCCCTTTCTCTCCTTGCTCACCTCTTCTCAGCCTCCTCCTTTCCACTGGGGTCCATGTGGGGCAAACTTTTTTCCTAGGCCTTTGATCTTGGGCTACCTTTAGTTGAGAAAATCTTTCAGACAAATGCCTGGCTCTTCATTCCATGTAGGCCTCTGGCCAAGTGTCCCCTTATCTGTTAGATCTCCACAGACCAGCCTGTGTAAACCACTCCTCCTCCTTCCTTCAGGGATGTTCTTGGGAGCCTTTATCTCATCTGGCACACTGCAGTTCATCTATGTCTTTGTTTGTTAGCTACTTCTTCCCACTGAATGGTAAGTTCTATAAATACAGCAATTTGACCTGTTTTATTTCTCAGCCAGAAAGCAAGGTGTGGGATGGAGTCACAGATACAGAAGACATTCAATAAATGTGAGGGTGAAATTAGTGCATCCTAAGGTGAAAGGTAAGTGAGAGAGAGAGGCTAAATGGCCGTCAGAGCATTAGACAGGCCCAGTCCCAGTATCTAAAATTTTATTGAGCTAATTCACTTTTGACCCTAAATCAGTCTTCCTTGCCAAAGCCTAGTCCTAAAATGGCAGCTAACAAAAGCAGCAGGAGTTGATTTTCCTTGAGAGGCCACTGCGCGCGCGCGCGCGCGCGCGCACACGCACACACACACACACACACACACACACACACACACACACACACTGCATCTAACTGGTTGGATAGGACAAAGCAGAACAGACTTGGTGATTATAGAGAATCCCCAGCCCTGGTTACAGAGCTTAGACTTTTCTCTTAGGAATTCATGGTCTTGGTTTTTGCACCAGTCTTGATTTCTGTTGCCCTGATTTTCGTGGGTTACACACACAGCCAGGATGCTTCTTGCTTGATTTCTGTAAGTTTGCTTCCTCTTAGTTGGCAGGGAGAGTCTCAGGGAAGGGTGGCTTTCCATCAAGTGATGGGTGGCTATCCTGAGTTGAAAGTCTCCAGAGCTAAGAACTTCCAGAAGCTATTCTTTGATAGGTAATAAGAGCACCACTGGTTCTCAGTATTTTTGGGCATTCCTTAGTATTTATGCTTATAAAGAGTCTTTCACCCCAGCTCAGATACAGAGACCCTCCTGACTGTGGGTATGGTAAGCTTGCTGTACACTGACTAATTATGAATGTAGGGGTGAAACAATTAAATGAGCAACTTTTTGAGTAAATAAAACATTCAGCAATTAATGATTATTTTTGAAATCAAGAACATTTTATGGTCACCCTTCCAAAAAAAGAAGTGGAAAACAATTTCTAGAAATATATTGTTTCTTTTCTTTGGTATAGACATTTGGATTTTTCTAATAATGTATTTTTAGCTCAAAAAGTATAGGAAGAAAACAGCAATCTACCTACATTAATAAAACACAAAACACTATTTGGGCCTTTTTATTGTCAAGACTTCACAAATAGGCATGAGTGTTATGGGACACAAGGGGCCACTGTTTGCAGCTTCTCTCTTGGGCTGAATTCCTTTATGAAATGTTGAATCTGGTTTTCAGGAACCTTCTAAGCTGAGCATGCTTCAGAACTGATCTTTGCCTTCTCAATGATCTTAAACAAAATTATGAAACTCTTCCTAAATCCTGACTTGATCACACCAAGAAATCCTGACAGTGGCACTCCTGGAGGTTAATGGTGGTCTAATTATCTTGCACCAATAAGGAAAAAGAGTTAGCCTTTTGGCAAGATCATGTCAGAATTAGTCAGATAGCAAAGATATTTCTACCTCCACACAATTCTAGGGTGCTGTCCCTGCTTTAATTAAATGTTATATGAATACATTTCAAAAGGACCCAAACACAGGGCAAACTCTGTTTTGGAACTGCTGCTCCTACATTTAAAATGTATTTGAAATGTAATTAAAAATACAGATAATGGGAAAGAAAAAACTAAAATAACTTGAAACAAGCAGAATATAGTAGCTCATCATTACACTAATATATCAAACAATGTGATCTTAACTTAATTATCCCCTTTGAGAGTTGAGAAAACCAAGCACAACCTTCAATTTACAGCTGTTTGGTGCTGGGAACCTGAATTATTATTTAAGAAGAAGGGGGGAAAGTTTATTTATTGTGACCTCCACTCAGTTTTTATTCATCGTGAAAAATCTGTATATTCACAAATGAGGGCCATTCATCCTGGGGCCGCACATTCTTCAGCTGTCCAGGCCTACATCAACTGCACTTCTCCAGCTTTTGTGTTCATCTCGAAGGCTCTTCATCCAGATTGTTCATCATCTTGATGGTCTAGCTTTATCTTGCCTTTGTGCAGCTGCATTCCGCTTATCCAGCGTGCTGAGGGAGCTGAGCGAAAGAAAAGAGGGAGCAAGCTTGTGGGAGAGAGGGAGCTGAGAGAGCTGAGAAACAGAGGAGAAAAGGCAGTGGCCGGTGCACATATGAGGATAATTCGTAGTTTCTCAATAATAATAATAAAAAAGGAGGACAGGCTAATTACTGGCTTAACTAGGGCAGCCTGTGGATCTTCATGTCAAAAGGACTGCTGTAATTATTTGCCATCAAAGCACATTCATATTGTGGCACAAAAGAAGGGCCTTTTGCAAATGGATCCTGCTAATAAACAGGGCTGAGAGGAGCATTATGTGTCTCCCTGGTTGCAGGCACATTAACACAGTGACATGGAGCATAACTCTGGGCCTCAGGAAAAAAAACACCAGAATGATAATTATCCCCCACCTCCCCAGCCTCCCCCGCCTTTCCCTTTGTGTTGGATGAGGAAGCTGAACATGACCCATTGGAGGGCCCAAGGCAGGCTATTAGTGACCCCTGAGCCCTGACAAGGTGCCTCTGTTCTTTTAAAAGCTACCTCTTGATGTCAGGAGGGCCACTCGGACCAGCAGGCTCAGCTCCAAATGGTCCAGCACACACTTCAACCCTAAAGACACCTGGAAGGTCATGACCAACTTAATGCAAATGAAGACAGCGAGGGGAAGCTCCGTGGAATCCCGCTGCTGCAGCTGCCCACCCTTCCCTCTTCTTTGTCCAAGCTGGCTCAGATGTACTCACTTACGTTCTGAAAACTAAAGTCAGGAACAAAGACGGTCTCCCTTGCTTTCTTGTAGAAAAATAAATAAAGTCTTAGGGAAATATTTGCCTGCCAGGGATAATTTATGGGAGAAAAACCATGGGACAATAATGTGTAAGAAGTGTAGGGAGAGTGGCAAAGGTGGATGTAAATACAGCCCCTTACATTAACCCTTCTTCTAGCACATGTAAACATACCGATTCCCCACAGGTAGCAGGTCACTGCAGGCCAGGGGCCTGGAGTTTAGTGAACAGAGCTGAACGCTTTTCTTGCTTCTCGCTGGGCAGTTGGCATGAGGCTCATCTGTGGTGGAAACTCAAGCAAACAGACCAGTGCCCAGATGATGTCACCTGTGAGCTTCAGCCTGTCCAACTTTGGAGAGTCCTGTGTCTGTAAATACTCTCAGAAGGCTCCTGCCTGGTTCTCCTTCTAGGAAGAGTGGCTGATACGGAAGAAAAGGCCAGTGACCAGATTGCAAAGGGTAGCTGATTGTCTTTTTCTTTTCTTCTTCTTCTTCCCTTTCTAGCTCTGATGGTCTGTGAGAGGGATCTTCTGATGCCCAGTGGGCATCCCACAACCCAGGTGATGTGGGCAGGATTCTATTCTACACGCACCAGAAGCTAACCCAATCCCTGTAACTCTTATTTTACCCAGCAGAGAAATTAAGAGTAAAAATTTGCATTGCAAAAGAATCCCTACTTCACACAAGCCAGTGTCCCCAAGCATTTAAATATTTAATTATTTTAAAGGCTGGAGGTAGATAAACTTCAAGTTAAAATGTTATGAGCCATTTCTAATGGAAGATCTACCAAGAATGGCTTGGAAGCATAAAAGACTGTGTGTCTGGGAAAACATATGAAGAGGTTTTAGGATTCGATCAAAGCTGTTTAGGAGTGTGCTCTCTGTCTAGCCTAGGGGTGCATGTGTTCTCAGTCTGTAAATCTAGAGAGGCAATCAATCAGTCAATCAATCAGTCATTGGGCCAGTCAGTCTCTTTCTACTTGCCTGTCTGCCTTTCTTCTTTCTTTCATATTTCTTTCTTTACAAATTTTATAAGGAATTGAAAAATCTTAAGGAATTGAAATGGGCACATTAATTATAGACCATAGGTTTTCCCAAATAGTTACAAATAACAAAGGAAAAAGTTCCATGATTTCTTATTTATCTCTATAGTTCCTTTGGAACTTTAAATGCCTCTGTCCTATCGTTTACTAGACCTGTCAATATGCATGTATTGCAGCCATCTCAAGCTCCACACGTTTCTCCCTCATCACGTTGACTTTATTCCATGTTTTCCTAATATCTTCCAGAGGTAGGTAACTGCAGCTTTTCCATTGTAAGGTCAGAAACCTGTCATCATTCTTGTTCTGTCTCCAGCTGCTGTCACTTCAGATCTGCTAGGAGTTAGCTGGCTGTGGCATCCGAGTGCTTTTAGCATCTGAGGACAGCTTAGCCTCTTGATGCCTTGGCCTGAGCCCCACCCTGTCTTTGCTGGGTGACTCAGACAGCTTCTACACAGTTCTCCTAAACCTACGGTCGACTTCTAATCCAGCAGCCAGTTATTTCCTCTAAACCACACGTGGTCACCTAGGAAATGTGTGTCAATGACTCAAGAGGGTCTCAGATTATATCTTCTACTTTTCAAGAATGTGATCACCTACTCCTCCCACAATGCCCCCTGATTTTTACCCACACAGAGAGAGTATTTTCATAATGGCCATTTTCACCTCCCTTCCTCCCAAGTCACACCTCAGAACTTCTTTCCTTAATGACACTTATTCTTTAGCTGCCTGGCCAAACGCTGAAGACAAACCCACACTGTGCACCTGCAGCTCCCTTTCTGCTTATTTGTGCTGTTGAATTTTTCAATAAAATTTATTGAACACAATACATAAGATATGTTTTATTAATTATTGTTTGAATACCTTTGCTTATAAGCTCTAAGACGGTTAATGAAATTCCTTGCCTAATGTTTTCTTTGTACTGACTTATTTCAATGCACCTACAATAGTGTATGAATATTATAATTTCTCAATAGATACTTATGGCATGAATATCAAATAAATGAATTTCAAAGTTTTAGAACACGGAGATCAGTAACAGTGATTTGTTTTAATGGAGGGGGCTGGAGTGACGGCTCTGGCATTAAGAGCACTGGTTGCTCTTTCAGACAAAACAGATTTAGTTCCTGGCCTACGTGACAGCTTACAGGTTCCAGGAGTTCTGACACCTTTTTCTGACCTCTGCAGATGTCAGGCACAAATGTGGTCCATATCCATACCCACAGGCAAACATTCATACACATAATATAAAAATAATAAATAGTTTTTAAAATAGGAAAATAGTAAAAGGTGGTCACATGGCCGAACAGAGCTTGCCATCATGAGCCAATCTAGGAGAAACAGATTACTAACCAGAGCAAGGGCGGCCATGTGTGGCAATCCTCTATTTATGATGGCTACAGACATGTGACCTCCTGTCTCATCCCTGCCCTTGGGTTTAGGGTAGAAAACAGCCTAGTACAATAAGAGGGTTTTGTTTGTTTGTCCCTGTGTGTCTGAGAATAATGTCTTTATTTTGCAAATGTGTTCCCTCAGTTTCTTTGGTTGATGTACTGTGTCATGTTGTATCCTCACAGTTGAACTAGCCACTTTCAGTTCATCTGCTCTTCTGATGCGATGCTGAAGGATGGAATACTGTAGCTAGACACAGATTTGAAAACTGTAGCTGGAAGTTTTTCTGTGTCCGCCTGGCTCAAGGTCAGGACAAATCTCTCTCACCCTCTGGTCCCACAGCCACTCAGACTCAAATAAATACACAGGTTAATATTATTTTTAAACTATGACCATGGCAGGCTTCTTGTTATCCAGTTCTTATATCTTAAATTAACCTGTTTCTATCAATCTGTACTCTGCCACGTGGCTTGTTGCTTACAGGTACCTTACATCTTGCTTCTCATGGCAGTGGCTGGCAGCGTCTCCCCTACTCTGTCTTCTTCCTTCCTCTCTCTCTTTTTAGAGTGTCCCACCTAACATTGTTTTCCCTCACCACTGGCCAAACAACTTTATTTATCAACCAATAAGAACAACACATTTTCACAGCATACAGAATGACATCACCCATCAAAAAATGACAGCAGCATAGACCACATCCAATGCATCTCTGCTGCCCATTTCAAACAGCGGCCTTCAAAAGAACATCTACACTACCCACAGCTTTTTAGTTGATTATATCTTTTCATGTTAAGAAGCAATTGAGTTGCCAGGTCCTTGTTTTTTGTTTTTGGTTTTTTTTTTTTTTTTTTTTTTTTTTTTTTTTTTTGTGTGTGTGTGTGTGTGTGTGTGTGTGTGTGTGTGTGTGTGTGTGTTTCTCTGTGCATAGGCATGCAAGCTGGAGGAGGGTATCAGGTGTCTTTTTTAGTGATCTCTGTCTAATTTCCATGAGATCATCTCTCATTGAGCCTGAAGCTGCCTGTTTCCTTGACTAGCCTGGGGACCAGCAAGCTCTGAGATCCTCCTGTCCTCCGTCTCCTGGGATTGGGATTACAGGTATACACTACCTTGATGGTTTTTATGTGGGTGCTGGGGACCCACATTTAGATCCACAGCCAGTTCTTTGTCCCACAGGACCATTTACTTAGCTCTTGACTCCAGTCCTGTGGTCAATTCCTTTCTTAGCTATCTGCATTTATTTATCTCAATGATTTGAGAGGCAGCATCTAAACAATAATTACTGATTAGTTTGTTACATATCACAAGAAGTTTCTAGATCAAAGACAATGGTAGGGAAGGAAGAAACATCAGAAAAGGGTGCTGATGGGTCTTAAGTTAAATACCCAGGATCTGTGATCTCAAGATTAAGACAGAACTTGCCCAGATTATAAAAGGAACATTTTTTTTTCAAATTCGTGAAGGTCCTCTGCACTTTCTGCATAACTGAAGAAAAGCAGAATGGGCACTGGGTGTTATCTCAGAAATCCTGTCTCCTCTAGACCAGCACAAGATTGGGCATCACCACTGAATGCAAAGCACTGTGTGTGTAGAGGAGGCCTTGCATGGTCCAGACTCTTATCTTCACCTCAGTGAGTATGGTAGAGCCTTGCTCTTATGATGTCCTTTGCTGGTCACTGGGTTCTAGCAACAACCTTAGGAATAGCAAACTCTTGAATCAGTGTTGCAGGGAGAATTATGTTAGCTCACAACAAACCTGGATTAGTTCGTTGGTCTGTGGAAAATATTGACAAAGAAGAGTATTAGTACATATTCAAGAAGGGTAAAAAAAAATCTTACAGACCATGGATTGGAGAAACCAGTGGAAGTTGGGACAATAAGAACCAGAGGTCTTGATTTAATTCATCTTAGTTACTTTTCTATTGCTGTTGATAAAACACCATGGCCAAGGCAACTTATATAATAAAGCATTTAGTTTAGCTATGGTTTGAGAGGGTTAGAGCCCTTGATGGAGGCAAAGGAACATCTGGGAGCTCACATCTTGATCCACATCCATAAGGCAGAGGGGGTGGAGGAAGGGGAACAGAAACACTGTGAATTACAATGAAACCTTGAAGTCTACCTACAGTGATACATTTCTCCCAATGAGGCCACACCTCCTAATACTTCCCAAACAGTTCCACCAGCTGAGGATCAAACATTCAATATATGAGCCTTTGGGGCCCATTTTCATTCAGTTCACCACAAATTCATTAATGATCTATAGAGAAAATTAGAGTTCAGATGAGTGACTTTGCAAAGACCTTTTCCCTGAGGTATCTCTGAAAAACATGGTGTGTCTGATAGTACAAGGGTAAGGCTGGGAAGTATCCAGTAGTATCTTCCTTGGGAGCCATACTTTTGTTTTTTCCACCCCAGAAAATCCTATGCAAACAACTGTGAAGACCTACCAATGCCTCTTTTCTGTTGACTATCACATTGCATGTGGCATATGCTTAATGTTGATCCTAAAGCTCCCTAAATTTGGGTTTCAGATCATTTCCTTGTCCATATTTTCGGCTCCCAAATGCATGACTGCTTAAAACCATTTACTTAAAAAAGTCTTTATATGATATTAACTATTGACTTAGAAAACATAGCTCAAACAAAGCATTTTGTAATTATTTTTATTTTTGAAATTAAAATATAATTCTATAATTTTCCCCTTTCTCCTCTAGTCCTTCCATGTACCTTTCTCTATCTTATATTCATGGCCTTTTATTTCTTTAATTATTGGTGTGTGTGTGTGTGTGTACATACAACCTGTATAATTTACATAATATTACTTATATGTATATGATTTCAGGGCTTACCACTTGGTATTTGATAGCCAATTTGGAAGGTTTTCCCCAGGGAAGAATATTTCTTCCACTCTTAATCTTCACAGGTCTCAACCCTCATCAAAAAAAAAAATCTCCTCTCAATAGATGGAGACTGCTACAGAAAACCACACTGATCTAAATGCAGAACAAGATACAATGTGGTATCCAGCCCCAGCTGCTACATTTACATCAAAAGCTCCTGCACTTGGGCTCAAGGCTCATAGTAGAAAGGGTGGACAGAGATTTAAGAGTGAGAGGAAGAGGAAATTTGCTATGGGATTTTAGAGAACCCACACTCAGGAAGTCTTGTCAGCTGCCTAAACAAGACTTAAACAAAGACAACACCTATAGACATGTCAATGTGGCAAAGGGAAATCTCATGGGGCCACAGTCCTAGACAAAGAACTACAGGCAACTAAGGAATGCTAAGTGTCTGGTATAGGTAGTAGTCATGTTTTTGAAGGAACAGCACTATCTGGTCTTTACAGATTTGAGAGTAGAACTAACCAGGATTCCCTTTGTGGGCCTGGCCATCTTGAGCTGAGTTCAACAACAGTCCCAGACTCCATTTTCAGGGTTTCTCCTGCTCACAAAGGGGGATTTCCTTTCCCTTTCTATAGGCTAGTTCTTAAACCCAAGTGGAATCTGCCATGTAATTATTTCCATAAGAAGAGGCTTCATTCTGTTGCAGCATCCCCTGTGTCCCTGAGTTTCTGAGCTTGCTTTTCAAAAAAGAAGTGTTCAGACAGTCAGGAGAATGGGTGCCACAGTCCAAGACTCCCAAAAGGACAGAGAGAAATAGAGGGAGCCCTGATGCTTAGAATGTATAGATCAACACACTGCTTGAGGAGCCACGGTTAGAGGGCATATGTAGATCTGGTTTTTCACCAACATCATTACTCACTGTTGATGGATTCATTCCTTTATTATTTATCTATTAATTATTATTTATTAATTTATTAATCATTTATTATTTATTTATTCCTTTATTAAAACTGATGAGTCACAGAATTTGAAAGAGATATCCCAAAATTTAGATCAGGGTAAATTTATTGTTTTCATTACTGTAAATGACATTCCTCAATGTATGCTTCCTTTCAGAAGTTAACTTGAATGTGTTTGTGTTCAGTATACCCATGTTTATACATTAAAGGCATGCATGCACGCGCACGCGTGCGAGCACACACACACACACACACACACACACACACACACACATGTTTTACAAACATACCTACCTTTGCGTTCTTCCTTATCTTATGTTTTATAACTATTGTTCCTATTTGATCTATTTGATCTGGAAACAACAGTGAAGTACTTCAAGCTAAGTCACATTTGACTTTGTCCCCTTGCAGGTCCTTATTAGCACAAACATTTTTTTGTAACTAAAAAAAAAAAAAAATCTTGCTGTGGTGATATTTTATTTGTGCTGAAATGTGGTGATATATTACTTGTGCTTTAATAAAGAAAGCTTGCCTGGAGATCAGAGGAACAAGAACAATCATTATAAACAAAGAAACCATGGAATGGGTGCACATGCCTTTAATCCTATCACTTGCCAGACAGGAATCTGTCTGGATCTTTGTGAGTTCAAGGCCACACTGGAAACAGAGCCAGGTGTGTTGGTGCATGCCTTAAATTCCAACACTAGTTAACCATGTAGGTCTGTGCAGACAGACAGGAAGTGACAGAGCTGGGCAGGAAGAGGAAGTGATGTAGCTGGACAGAGAGAGCAAATCAGATGGCAGAACAGCAAGGCATATAGGCGTGGGTAGACAGGAAGGAACTTGCATTTGGAAGCTGCAGAGTTGGTGAGGTGAGGTTGGCTGTGGCTGTTCCTATTCCTCTGATTTCTCTCAGGCTTTAACCCTATATCTGGCTCCATGATTTTTATTTAATAAGACCATTTAGAAATTAATCTACATCTTGTTATGTCATGAATCGATTAAATTATTTCTAACCTCAGTTGAGCTTTAAAATCCCCAAAAGAACCTTTTTAATGGCAAGATAATGTTGTGAGATATTATTTTAAGGTATGTTACATTTGTTTATGTTGTGGAACATTTGTTTAATGATGCAAAGATGTGTTGTTTTCTTTTGTGTTCCATTTGTTTAACTCTGTGAAGCTGTGTTACTGTGTCTGTCTAAAATATCTGATGGTCTAATAAAGAACTGAATGGCCAATATCAAGGCTGGAGAAAGGATGGACAGGGCTCGCACTCTGTGGCTACTGTGTATCTGGGTGGCTGGCCCCTGGAGTCCTCCTCCTTCTCTTGTTCCTCCATCCTCCCTCCCCAGATTTCTCCTCCCTTTCTACTCTCTTTGCCTGTGAAACTCAACTGAGAAAATGCCTACACAAGACTGGCCTGTGGGCAAGTCTGTGGGGACATTTTCTTCATTAATGATTTATGTGAGCAGGCTCAGATTACTGTGAAAAGCACCACCCTATAGCTGGTAGTCTTGAGTGCTTTAAGAAAGTAGACTGAGTAAGCCATGAGGGGCAATCCAGTAAGTGGCACCTCTTTGTGGCTTCTGCATCAGTTTGTTCATCTTGAGTTCTTTCCATGACTTCCCTTCATGATGGACTATTATCAGGACATGTAAGCTGAAATTAACCCTTTTCTCCCATGCATGTTGCTTTTGGTCATGGTATTTTAGCAGAGAATAGAAACTAAGACATTTTGTCTTACTTTCTTTGCTATTGGGTTGCTGTCTGTCTGTCTTACCTCTTAGATACAGTGTGCAGAGAGGGCCTGTATTTTGTTTCTAAAGACAACTCTAAAGGCTAAACACACACACACACACACACACACACACACACACACTCCTTGTGAACTCACTTTAAAGATTGATGTCCTGAGGAGCAAACTTGACTTGAAAAGTTCCCTTGTCTTCATTTATGCTTTGATGTTGCCACATACTAGGAATCTTTTTATTTTTTATCTTTAGTGAATGTTACCAGGCATCACTGCTATTGCCAACAGTCAGTCAACAAACTTTCTGCCTACTATGTACTGGGACTCTCTTGAATAATTGGGACTCAGTTGTAAGTTGTAAGCCCTACAGCCATCCTGGTCTCTGTTTTATTGGGCTGAACTGATTGAGGGTTCTAGGGCTTACAAATTCTGTATGTGTATCCCACCCTGCATGATATATTAAATATTTTAATTTTGAGGCTTACCAATTAAATTTCCTTGAAAAGGAAGTTAGATTAAGAAGTTGCTATCTTTTTATTCATTTGAGTAGAAAATCTATTCTTCTTCATACTTACCTGAGCCAAGGATTGATTCAGTGAATTCAAGTGCAATACCTTTGTTCTTCTACATAAAGATTTTGGATAACATGGAAACATATATACTTATTATTTAACTACTAAGGGCCTGTGGGCTTAATTGGGCCCCTTCTTGGAGGCCTTGTGCATATGCTATAGATCTAGAAGGAAGCAATAAGCACTGGGAGAAACTATCTCTTTTGGAGAAATTTTACTTTCATGAGGTTATCTGTTGATAATGAAATATGGAAAAATTTCAACTTTGCAAGGGTGAGTTTTAAAAATACTCTACAAAAATACATGTATAAACAGAAGTAGTCTATCGTTACTTCAAATCTCAATATGTGATCGTTTTCCATTTTGAGGTTTTTATTCTTAGGTTCCTATATATGCATATACATATATATTGTAACTCAGTAGCTTGCCACTGATTGGACAAGAGATGCCTCTGAAATATCCTTATCAAGGTCATTGTGTGACTCCTGAAAAATCGAGTATGCTACTTCAAAAATATTCAAGATGATGTAATGCATTTTCAGTACAAGATGATAGTGTAGGTGATTTTGAAACTAGCATCATTGCTAGAACAAAGAACATTAGTCCTTGCCACTAGATATTTTTAAAATGTAATATGAAAGGGCTGTGATAAGATCACCCCAACCAAGGTGCTGGAAGATCTAAAGCCACCTGTTAGTGTCTTCCAGTTGATAATTTTGAACAAACGTCAGTGGTATCAGGCCTTTGTATGCTTAAGATAAAAGCAGAGTTGCCTCCTTTATATATTGTTGATACTTTTAGTCTCTCTGTCCAAATTTTCTTTTCTTCTTTGTTTTTGTTTCCACTTTTTGAACAACTGAGCTAGCAGAGTTTACGAGTCCTTGTGCACTAGGAATCAGGAACAAAACAAAATGGGATGGGTTCTTCACTGACGTCACAGCAGCCTGAGTAATGTCTGGCCCCTGAAAAATGTCCAGAAGATACTTTTCCCTGGTCCTAAGTCAGGGACAGTCTGAAATAAAAGTGGTTTCCCCCGTGAGCATCTTCTTTACCCCCTCTGTTTCCAGTTGCTCCAGAGAAGGTTGGGCCTCTGAGAATTGGTTCTGAGATAGGTGTGGCTTAGCTAAGGCTTTCAGCCGGTCTATGTAAACCACTGCCCTACTCAACTTGTCTCACTGTTTTTTTCCTATGTCATTTCACTATTCACGTGAAGAACAATGCCATAACTGTTTCTATCTTCTATGAGAATACTATCAGCTTGGTAATTTATAGAGAACAGAAATCTGATTTCATACTTTGAAAGGCTGCAAGTCCCAGATCAAGATGCCAATGGCCTCATGGGATAGGAGGCAGCAAGACAAAGGAGAACCTCCCGCCTCTGCACAAGCCTTCACAAGGACACGGATCTTACTCTTGAGAAGGAAGCCCCATGAACCAACCAGCTCATAAAGTCCAGGCTGCTTACATCATCATCACGGTGACTGTTGGACTGGTTTCTCAGGGATTCATTTCAACCTTCAGATGATGACATTTCAATTGCAGTTTCCACTTTAAAGTAGCAGGTATGTAGCTCCTCTGACTTCGAGTATTGTACAGTGAGTAGGAGATGAGACAGACTGACAGGAACTTCCTCAGGCTTACTGAAGTCATCTGATATGCACGGCCACATCTTCTGCCAGTAGATCTGGTGGGCTGTGCTGCTGAATATTGTTCCATATTGGACAAGGAATATTCCTGTTGGACTTGAATTGGGATTTCTCTTATTTACTAAACTTTAATAAGTGGTTACAACAGAAAATGTCTTAACTACTTGCAGAAAAGTGGGTTTTTTCCTCTAATTTGTAACCTCCTCTGTTGTCTGTGCTCACAGAGGAAGACACTTTTCACCTGTCTCCCTGTTGAGTCATTTCTGTATCCAATATCCAAGCACCCCTTGCCCAAGCATCTGTGGGTTCCTGAATCTGCATGTCACTTGGCAGAATTTAACAGCATCATGTGTTGTCAGTAAAGACGAAGCAGGGACTGTTTCTAATAGCTAATACCAGACTACACTAAGTTGGTGACATACCTAGAAGGTGGGAAATAGCCTCCTTGTACAAGTTACATCAGAAATAATTTGCATTTTCATCTTTGAGAGAATGTAGATTTATAGGTTTGATTTCTCCATCAGGGTGAATTTTTGCTAGTGTTTCGTGGCTCAGATACATACAGTCATATCATAGACCCAGTGGTGATATTAGCAATAAAGATAATATTTTAATGTATCATTTTATCAATATAAAAAGAGTTATAGAGTTAACATTTGTAAGGAAAAACTCCCAGACTTCCAGCCTTCTCTGTCATTAATTCACTCTTTGGCATATTTTATGGTTTATATATCAGGACTAGTATTCAAAGCTACATAGTAACTGTAGTTGTTGCTTTCATGTATATGTTTTCTTTCTTTGTTTCTTTTCATTCCTTCTTCCTCCTCCTGTGGATAAAATGTTATTCTTTCTTGGACAGTCTGAATCAGCCTCAAATTAGGGGCTGTGTCCTCCAAGCAAGCAGTATTTGAGCTTTGCTATCATGTACCACTTTCAGCCGCTGCTTGTCTGAAATGACTTAATTTGCACTGCAGGACCAGTCCTGAACCCACAAATACTCCAAAAAGCCACAGTGAGCCAGGGCAGCAGACCTATTACTAATTTTTTATTAAAATCCCTGAGGCACCCAGCACAGGGCCCCAAAGCAGCTTTAATAATGGACAACATACAGCACATTTTTCTTGTATTGCCATGTAATCAAATCTGAGGCTGCTGTTCACTTTCTTTGTTTTACCTAGAGGACCAGCTTCCAATTTAGTTGTGGCCTACTCTAAACTGATTCCTCATTGTAATTAATGCCTACTTTGGCCTCAGCCACTTACACAACTTTCCATTAGAGGTTTGCAGCCATCCACAGAGTATTTTACCAAGTTACCCTCACAGACCTGCTCCAGCTGCAATTTTGTTAAAGTCCTTTTTATTATTTTTTTTTTACAAAGAATTTTTAAATTGCTTAGCTAAATAGTTTTTTTCTTTTTAATTCCCCCTTTTCTCTCCCTGTGCCATACCTATTAAAATGTTTGGGCCAGAGTCCAAGTTTCAGCAACACACACACACACACACACACACACACACACTCTTTGCCCCCTCCCCTGCTGCAAATAACCCCAGCCTGTAACTGATTTCTGAAATGCTGGGAGAACTTATTTCATTTTCTGTCTGTTTCTTCTGAACTGGTTCCTGGCTGTAAAGCTCATGGCAGAGACCATGGAGAGACCTCTTCAGACATTCCTGCAGTTCTCTTTTCACCACTGACCTTAGCAAAGATTATAGCTGTGGCCCTGGGTCAGAGTGAGTGGATGGAAAACGTATGTTGTGTCTTTGCTGCTCTCTGGACCTTCTCTGTTAGCCAGGCTGACATTTGGAGTGACTTTTCTTAGAGCCTTGTTTAGACTGGCTTTCCTAGAAAATTCTGGATCTGCTTACGTCCTGTATTTTTCCTCCCATCCCCTGACATTACTCAACTGCAAAGAACAACTATCAGAAATAGGAGACCCCTGACCGTGGCTCAGTCTCCTCTCCACCTGGAGAGGTAGTCTTTAGGAGGACCTATTGAACAGAGAATAACCTGTCATGGAGAGCATGCATCCTCCGTAGGGAGGGGCTTGGAGGGAGCAATTCTTTTAGAGGCCTTTGCTGACAATACCCTGAACAGAAATGATGGAACCTATGTGCATTTTTTCTTTCCTATGTTTTTTTTGTTGTTGTTGTTGTTAGTTAGTTTGTTTGTTTTGCTTTTTGTTTTTTTTTTTTTTTGAGACAGGGTTTCTCCATGTAGTTTTGGTGCCTGTCCTAGATCTTGCTCGGTATTCTATGCTGGCCTTGAACTCACTGAGATCTGCCTGACTCTGCCTCCCAAGTGCTGGGGTTAAAGGCCTGTGCCACCGCTGCCTGGCCATTCCTGTGTTTTAAATGTTAGTAGTTTGCCCTCTAGGACTGGTAGGGAAACAACAGATTTCCTTAATTCTCTTTGTAATAGTTCATAGTCATTCCTCCTAGGATAATATTTTGAATGCTGTAGAATGCTGTTGAACTTGTAAATTGCATTTATAGACTCTTTTCTCACTTCTACCATGTGACTTGTTGGAGTTGAAGCATATTTAAAGGCTTAAAGTGATGATGTTTTTAACTATCCATAACTGGGTCATGTGTGATAAGGGATATCACATTTGTAGGTTGGGGTAAGTTGAGACCCCATCTATTTCCTGGCCTTGTGGTTTATCTATCTATCTATCTATCTATCTATCTATCTATCTATCTATCTATTTTGGATTTTTGAGACAGGGTTTCTCTGTGTAGGTTTATGCCTTTCCTGGAACTCACTCTGTAGCTCAGGCTGACCTAGAACTCACAGAGATCCACCTGCTTCTGCCTCCCCAGTGCAGGGATTAAAGGTGTGCACCATGACTGCCCGGCATACTCATCCCTTTCATATGGTGTCTCCTCCCAAATTTATGCCTAGTCCTTCTTTCTCTCTTCTTCAAGAAAGATATTTGAGTATGAGCAGACAAACAGAAGCACTTGCACAGAGAGGCTGCCACTCTCCCCTCTATCCTTGTGGACATAGAGATCTTTCACACAAGAAGCAAGGCACGTAGTGAGGAGCCTGGCCTGAGTATGGGCCCAGGGAATCAGGTCTTTGCTTACTCTGTCAATGCCCTCATCTTGTGTTTGCTCATATAGATCACTCAAACGCTTCTAAATATAGCATGGCACTGAGCAGAGGGCAATGCTTAATTTCTCAGGTTATGGATTTTGCTTCTGAGTTGAAAAGCTCTTAAGTACTCTGGTAGTAGACCATAAGCACTGAAGATGAACAAGGATTCTCAACCTGCACTGAGAAGCAAATTCCTAACAGTTGAACTATGGTGTGCTCTAGCACAGTTGTGGATTTTATTCTACTCTGTTTTCAACCCCTTTCTCTTGGCCTCCAGACCCAGCATGCACTCTCCTGCCTGCTTTCTGAATGTGGACATACATTATACCTCTCCTCTCCCACCAGTGGCCAGCACTCCACAGCCCTACTCTCCACCCATCAGCTTCTCTTTTAAAGAACTACTTGGCAGTGAGCATGATAGGCTGCCTACTGCCAGTTACAGCAGATAAAGGCAATCCCCCTCTGTTCTAGGAACATTGCATAATTCTATCTGAACTTATTTTCAAGTTAAATCATGAAGCTTGACTCTATGGCCTTCAAGTTCTCAGACGAGCAATGGGAAAGTTATTTTAGTAGATTATTCTGAAGTGCTGTGTGAGTGAGTGAGTGTGAGTGAGTGTGAGTGTGAGTGTGTGTGTGTGTGTGTGTGTGTGTGTGTGTGATGTGGTGTGCATTGAAAGACAGAGGAACATACTGGGTCATAGACAGATGTTATGATTTTGTAGCAAATAGAACAATTGACTATATCTTACCAGGTGCCCAGCCAGAATGTCCCTCACCAGCACATAAGTGGAATCAGATGGACTTAGTACAGATGCATTTTGTTTCCATTGAATGGGATATTTTCTTGTCTTTCGGACACAAAGCAAGATACTAAATATTAGATGGGGTTGGGTGATTGTGGTTGGGCTTGCCAAATGGCAAGAGTGTGGGGCTGTTCAGACCCTCTTTCACAATATTGAATGGTAATAACGGTAAGAGCTCTTTCAAGTTATTGGGATATCTTGGTAGCCAGTCTTCTGGCATTCACCATTTTTAGTATAAAGGGAGAGAATGTAACTCAACACACTTACTTTGTGGAGGTTTCTGGTGCCAGAATAGCACTACTGTGTTTGAAGGAGGTAGGAGAAGTAGCTAATGAAGCCTATAACTAAGCAAGTTTAACTCAGAGGCTGCTTAAATAATGTGAAAACTAAGATGTAATAAACAATTGGTACACGGTGCTCTAGATCTTGTATGTGCAGTACAGACAGAGATGGCCTCTCCGTCACTAGGAAGGAAGAACTTCCATGTGAATGAAGACTTGAAGGTGGGACACAGTGCCGAAGGCACAGAGACAGAGGCAGCTGGCGAGGTATGAGGGAAGCAGGGCAACCCTGCACCCTGTGCTGGCCAGGAGCAACCCTGCACCCTGTGCTGGCCAGGGTGCACCCACCTAGTTCCTTAGGCAATAGGTCATTCCTGGAAGGTTTAAGCAAGATGATGACATAGTCCAATTTTTGTTGTTGTTGTTCCAAAAGAGATGCATTTAGCATGTATCCCTGGTCATTCTAACTCAGGTAGATCTGATGGAGTTACACACAAAGACGTTCTCAGTTAACCTGTGGTCTTCAGAAAGATTGCAGTAACTGAGCTTCACTGCCCTTAGCGTACAATTTACTTGTGGACCATCCCTCTTCAGAGGGTGGTGACAAACAAGTGCTCCCTGGAAATAAGGAACAGGGAACATATATTTCCAAGTGATTGATTGATTGATTGATTGATTGATTGATTTACTTACTTACTTACTTACTTTTCCTGTATGCCCGGACTGGGACACAGTCAGCTGGGCCACTGGGATGGGGAAGTCATGTCCTTTAAAAGCCCATTGGCATCCAACTTTTTTCTTCCCTGTGTTCATCCTGAGTCGCTTTCCCTTTTGTGTATGTGTGTGTTTGAGACAGATGGCAACTTTACAGTGTGATGTTAGGAGGAAAAGTGTTTGGGAAGGGAAGAGAGAAGGCAAACAAGAAAAGCGAGGCTTGAATAAGCAATTTTTCTTAAAAGAAATACATCCTGGGACAGTTTATTTTTGTGATCTGCCTGGAATTTGGGGACAATGTGCTAGAATTCTCTTCTTGCCTTCAGCTGGCAAGCTGCCTAAAAAACGGTGGAGGACTTGGAAGAGAGACACAATGTTTCTATTAAAATAAGGCTTTATTGAAAGCAGGGCCAGTGGCTAAAGTTAGTCCTCCGCTTTTTTAAGGCACTGTGCCTGGGTCTATGTGAACAGTGTAGTTGAGAATGGAAACTATTATCCAGCTTGGGCGCCAGGGCTCAAATATCTAAGTATATGCAAATCACTGCAGGCCAAGTGCCGGGCTGCTTTTGGAAGAGAATATGAATTATTTGGATAATTTCTTTAATTTCTCATGTTATTTATGGAGTAAACGAGGTCTATATTTGAGCTCAGGATGAGTTTAATATATTCTCTTGTGCTAGAAATACTTTGCTGAATTTCTTCTTTTCCTTCAGGGTTGTTACTGTTACGTTTATAGGAAAGACCTCCTTATGGCTTGGGGACCATGCTGGGCTCTGGTCACATCAACCCCCTTTGCAGTATTTCAGTCCTCCAGATGTGTGGGGATGGCTTCCAGACCATCACAACCAACAGTTGTTTTAAGATTTTTCTGTTGGAATCAGTCATGCTGGTTCCTTATTTGTACTGCATTTCCTGTCTTTGCCCATGTGTTCCATGGAGTCTTTGTTTGACACATTTCCCACAGACAGATAGTATTCATTCACATTTATTAGATTCAATGTATGTTATATGCCACAGTGAATTATGAATTAATCTCTATTATTTTCCATTACATAATTGTTACACTATACCTAAAAAAAGCAGTGTGTGTGTGTGTGTGTGTGTGTGTGTGTGTGTGTGTGTGTTGTGTATAGGTGTATGCATGTAGACATCAGAGGACAACTTGCAGGAATCCTTTCCTTCTACCGTGCAGCTTCTGAGGATTGAACTCAGGCTTCCCGTCCTGCTGGCAAATGTTTTAACTACTGAGACATCTTGCTGCCCTGTTTACTTACAGCTGAGTCTATGTGATGTTAAGGACTTCTTTAAGATCACAAAGCTAGGAATGGTAGATGGAACACTTGAACCCACAAATCAATTATTTCCATTTACAAAGAAAATATTGTGTGAATTTTATAGGCTAGGAATGTACTAGACACTGGTAACTCTAAAGAGATATGTATAAAGGGAGAAATGATTGAATTAAACAATAAAACTTTACCGGTGGCATCAAATAACATAAAAGTATATTATGTCCATGAATGGGAATGCTAGTTACTGTGAAGGCATCAGTATTTTCTAATGATCTCTATGTGGTGCAATTCTAAATAAGAGATTATCATAGTTAATGTGTCAAAATAAATATAAAGTTCACTTTGGAAAGAAACTATAAGTAAAGTTCAAAACTTACAGGAGATTTTGTAATGGGATTTCTCTATTGGTGAAATTATTAAGGCCACTCCATGTAGTTAAAAGGGAGGTTTATTTTGTGGGGTAACTTACAAATGAAGGGGTAGGTTGCAGGGCCTGGCAAAGGTATAGCGCAGTCCAGTGGTGTTCTCTGGAGAACTCTGCTCGGTCTACCTCCAGTGTCCAGGGTCCCGGCACCAAGAGAGAGACCTCCTCTTGATCCTCGGTCTTCCGCTCCCTCCTCTGCCCCGCCTTGTGGGCGTGATCATTACTGAAGCCTCAATGGGGGTTGGAACTTCCAGGCCAATGCTGGGATGACTATCCACTACACCTCCCCCTTTTGTCTAAATAAGAAAGTTCTAACCTAATACAAGACTACATACAAAGAGATGGTTATCAAATATTGTCCAGGAGTAATGAGGGATAATGACTTAGATAAATTGGAATTACAATAAGTGCAAACAATATCAAGCAAAAAACACATAGTAAAATCCAGGGAAGTCTAGGGCATGGGTAGGTGGCATGTTATAAGGATCATTCCAAAAGATGTCCTATCCTAAAGAACCTGAGTCTAATACTTAATATATTCTATCTAAGATATTATGTATGTATATATACTAAGTTATAACTATAACTGTTAATCTCCAACCTCATCAAAGACCTGAGAAGGAATATAATAATACCTGAGAAATGGGAGAAGGACGCAAGCAACTTTCGGGAGTCTTGCAAGAGTAGACAGAGACAGCTAGCAGCCTGGACAGTCACCTAATGTTTCTCAGCATCGTTGGTGCATTCAAATTGGCTACAGGCCTAGAGTATCTGACAGACCATTTTCAGAAGCAGGAATTCTGAAAGACCATTTTACCCTGTCTTGGCAAAGTATGGTGGTTGCTTTCCTTGTGTCCCGCTTGTCCAGAAAGGACAGCATTTGTACTGTCAGCAGTTGAGGCAAGGGCAGTTCTTTGCCCAGTAGGCCATTTTGTGCCAAGAAGACAAACTTCCAAATGGAAATATCTTAGAAGCCCAACATTCTCTCGGGATCAAATTGGTGCTGCCAGGAGCAATTGTGTCTCACATCAACAGAATTCTAAATTATTTAAATGCCATATTCTCTAGGTCCATGAAGTGTTTGAAGATTACCTGTCCATCTGACCTATGCATTTATAAATATGGATAACCTAACTAACATAATTATAGAGATGACAAGCATAGGTGACAATAACTCTGTAAGTCTCATCTACCTAAACAACCTAAGGACTAAGGCTGCCTATAAATAAGGCAAACAGTCTGTAAGCAAATGTACAGTAAAAGGACAATGACTTCAAATTGTGACAATACACAAACTATCTTTAACAGAGGTAGGAATGTATAGTGCAATATGCAATATGATAATAATCCTAAATATATATCAGTATACAGAATATCTTAAACAGAAGTAGAACATACATACAGTATGACAGACATAAATTCACATTTGTATCAATATATAAATATTTCAAATAAGAGTAAAAATATGTGTACAATATAACAAACATAGTTCTGTAGTTGTATCAATATACAAATTATCTTAAATAGGAATATAAAAAGTTTATATTTGTATCAACATATAAGAATTCGTAGCAGTGCAAAGGCTGCTATATTACTAAATTTGTTTACTAAAGTATATGATAGTCTACCATAATATCTTATACCTATCCATTCCATTTCTTCTTTTCCCCTTTTTTTTGAGACATATTTTCTTTCCTTAAGGAGAGTAGTGAGTTTAACAGTTTCTTCCACCCCCAACCCTAGAACCATTATCCATAACCCTGAGAAATATGAAACCTAAGGGATAAGGGGCGTCGTTTTCTTAGAATTGCTTCCTGCTGTTTAGGGGGCGATGGTATCTCTGTTGGGTATTGTGAGAAAGCTCAGATAGTTAAATCTCAGTTAGACTAACTGTAGATTCTGCGTTCTGTCAATCTAAAACATTCAAGGGTGAGGATATGGGCATTGGAGCTGATCAGATAGCCAGCTCCGTGCCTGAAGTTGGGAGCACAGCACACATGCCACACAGTTCTCCAGAAAGCAGAGTGGCTGGTCAATGAACAGTCTTAGGAAAATGGCTTTCTAATTTGGAAATAGAATTTGTAATACTATTTCCTCCTTTATGATATGATTAATTATTACTAATTTCAAGAAATAAGTTGATAAACAAGGCCAGTAAGATACATAGAGGTAGATATTTATGTATTTATATTCTTTAAGTATAAAAATGACTATAGATGTCATTCATATATATGAAAATAACCTACATAAAATTGAGACAGGGCTGGAGAGATGACTCAGTGGGAGGAGCATTGACTGCTTTTTCTGAGAACCTGAGTTCAGTTCCCAGCACCTATACTGTAGCTCACAATCATGTGTAACTCCAGTTCCAAGAGATCTAACACTCTATTCTGTTCTCTACAGCTACCAGACATACATGCAATGTACAGACATACATGCAGACAAAACTCTCATGCACATAAAAATAAAATTGGAAAAACTTATGTCAGTGATATTAACAAATTGAATGACAGACATCAAAACAAATATTTTGTAATTATTCATGTTAATATACAGCTAGTATTGTTAATTGATGTGCAGAGATGAGAAAAACCTGAAATTCCATTTCAAAATGTAGGAAGGTAAACACAAATAAATAGGCACATATATTTAGTATGTGTTTATTAAGCATTTTGTACTCTAAATCTGCCAACAATACTTGGATAAATATAATGATGTCCCGTAGATGGCACAGACTGGGCAATGGTGTGATGTTACTCAATGTGGTCATGAGCATAGGCAGAGATGCTTGCCCAGCCGGAATACAGAGACGTGCTCTGCTGTTCTGCCTTCTACTGGGAGCTTCTAGATTTCTTTTTCTTTATGTGTATGAGTGTGCATCTCTGTGGTGCGTATACCATGTGTATTGGGCTGCCCAAGAGGCCGGAAGAAGGCACTGAACCTTGTGGAACTGGAGTTGCAGACATGGAGCCCCTGATGGTGTGGGTGCTGGGACCTAGCTTCAGTCCTCTGGAGGAGCAGGACATGCTCTTATCCACTAGTGATTCCAATCCTGTTCAGCACCATTGTAAAATAAAGAAGTTTACATTTTTCAGATGATTTAACAGTAGACTTCTTTCCTAAATGTGCAACAAAAGGAAACAGTTAAAATAATGGTGTGCTCAGCTCTATTATCAAATATGTAGCTGCTCAAAATGTTGTAAAATAATGATTTGTACAATGGGAAGGACTCAATAAATAAGATAAGTATGATCCAATCATGTGCATTTTCTCTTTAAAAGAAATTTCACTATACACACACACACACACACACACACACACACACACACACACACACACTTTTAAAGAAAAAATGTGAGAAAGTATTAAAAATTAGAAACTGGACACTTCATATCTCTAAAGCAAATGCTTTGCATGATATCTTTCTGTAGTTTAAAAAATTTTTAATCAACATTTGATTTGCCTGATTTGTCAAATGTATTTTCAAAAGGAAAGGAACTAGTCCTAGTGTCCTTTGTACTCAGCTCCCAGCTGGGGGAACTGTCCTGCAACAGCACTTGGTCTGAGAGCAAACCAGTGGTGCTCAGAATGAAGTACTTCCTGTTGTATTCATCAGAGGACTGCCACCCCCACCTCCATCACCCCTCCAAATCACAGAAAGTTCTAGGAATTTAAAGGAATGCTTGGCAGACATTGTCATTTAAATTGTTTTAATTTCACTGAATTTTGTTTTATCTCTAGTAAAACATTTTGAAATAGCCCTATAAAAGACCCTCTAGAACCGAGCCATTGGCTGATCAATTTGATTAGCAGTTAGGAATTATAAATGGAAGATAAAATGAGTCTTTTCTTGTTATGCAGCCCTGGTAATAAATGGCAAGTACATATTTTTCTGAGGCTTTTATTCTTAGAAAGAAAGCAAAAGGATATAATAGGTTTTTAAAATACATGCCACATAATTTATTCTGACAAACAGATGTATTTTGTTGTTGCTATTATCATTTGATGAAATACTTTAAAACTAGTCCAAGGTGGTCCATTCAAATATAATACACCCAGTACATCTAGCAGTTAACAAAATTTGGATGTGTAGCGTAGAATGGTCATTATTTTTACTGAAAAAAAAAAGGCACTAATTACTTACAGACAAGATACTTAGCACAAACAGATAAGCTTCAAAATGAAAAATTCTCGGTTTATGATAATTATGTTCTCTGCTTTGTTTTCAGAGACTGATAATTTGAGGCTTTAAAATCACCAGGAAGCCATTAATTGGAATTCTTCAATAAAAAATAAATTACATAGAAGTTCATGATGAGTTGTAAAGGCAGAGAGACTATATTATACAGTGGGCGACATTGCCTCACTATTTATAACCTCGTGCAGATATGTCTAGCAGGAAACTCTAAGAGATTTGAGATGTGCAGATAGCAATTATTCACAGATCCAAACTATCTACAGATATTTCAAATAACAGCTTTTCGCAGATTTCCACACCAACAAAGACGACTTTAATTTGAAACAGCATTCTGCTAACGTGTTGTTTCTTGCTTTTGACATCTTCCCTGGCTTCCTAAGGTCATGTAAGATCATAGCCGCAGGAGAGAGAAGTCTTCATATCACATGGCATAGTGGAGCCCATGGAAGAGCGCTTTAGCCCTGTGTAAATGCAGGTGCATATTGGAGAAGGTTCCTGACTTTCCGTTGATAGTCTAGATTGCAGTAGGTCCAGAGGTTAGCTGCAGAAGACTCAGCCTTGCAACATTGCTCCTTCACACTTTCTAAAGAAATGCATGGTAAATGCTGATCTCCCATGCATGTGTAAAGCTGGAAGCAAGAGTTGGGGGAGAGGTAGGACTGCAGCCTCTACAGGAGGAAGTTAAAAAAAAATGCATATCTGATCAGGTAAAAAGAAGTGTGCTGGTAACAATGGTAACTGCATTTCAAGGCTGTGAGGCAGCGGCCAAGGTCATACAGGGCCATGATACTAATTTAAGTTTAGGTAGTCAGTGCAAATCAATTGCTGATGTCTGGCTGTTCATTACCTCCCTCTCTACTTATGTCAACACAGCAATAATAGATACATTAGTTAACTCCATGCAAGGTAAGAAGACTTGTTGAGATGCACACCAGTAGACACAGTCCTCTCTGGAAGAGTGAGTGAGAGGTGGAGCCTGGGGCTCTAAGAAGGTGGCTGGTACTCAGTTCTTAACTCACTTCTGCCATTTACAGTGTGTACCACAGCCTGTTCAGAACTGTAGAAGATTAGGGCAGAGGTGACCTTAAAATTTTATTTAAAGGTTATAGGAATGCTCAGATGCAGGTGATATCTTGGTTCTGTGAAATGGGCATAAATTGTGTAATAGTTTGTATTTGTTAGGATATGTTGTGCTTTAGTAATGAATAGTTCCAAAATCTCAGTTCCTTGAAACAGTAGGGGATGATTTCACACTCCTGGTTCATCCAGAACAAGTTGTTAAGGGTTTCTGTTCCTTGCTGTCACCAAGGAGCAAAGCTGAAGTTCCACTTTGCTTATACAGTAGGGACAGGGAATGTGAGCCACCAGCACCACCACTCAGAAACGAGGCAAGGCGAGTTGCTCTGCTCATGCTCTATTGGCCACAGCAAGTAACCTGCCCACTGCTGGCTTCACAGCGGGATGGAGAGGTGCAGCCTTCCCTGGGTTGGGAAGAGAGCCAGAGGACCTGAAGACGGCTCTAGTTAGTACCCATATCAGTTCCTGCTGCCTGTTGTAACAAAGTACCTCACAACTTAATGTGTAATGCAGCACACATTCACTTTCTTACTTTCATGGAAAGTTTAAAATATCAGAAATCAGTTTCATGGGGCCAAGTTCAAAGCAGAAGCAAGGACGTGATCCTACTTTAGGCTCTAAGAAACTATATTTCCTTTCTTTTTCCAGATTCTAACACTGGATTTTTCTTACATTCCTTGGCTTGGGGTCTTTTCCTTCATCAAAGTCAGCAGTGCAGCATCTTGCTTCCATCATCATACTAATTCTTTATGAAATGTGTAGAAAACAATTCTCTTTCTTCTTTCCACAAGGACACTTGTGATTGCCTTTAGAACTCATCTGGACAGCATATAACATGCATTGCATCTCAAGCCCTCAACTTAATCACATTTACAGAGTCCATTTAACATTATAAGGTGATGTTAAAAAGTTCCAAGGATTAGGATTTGGGTTATCTCGCAGGGGCATAATTTACCCTACCTGGTTGTCATGGTCAAAAGCCCTAGATGTGATACATATATCCATCACTTACTTGCTTAGTAACCATAAGCTTGTGCAATTCTGAGGTTGAGATTTTTTTATTTATAAAAATGAAGATTTAAAGTTCAAATAGGTTATTGTTTTAGTTACTTTTCTAAATGTATTGGTTATTCTTTCTTCCATTCACTGCTTTTGTTTATGGTATGTCATTATTTTTTGCTTATGGTTCCAGAGGTGTGGCAGCAGACAGCTGGAGCAGGATGTTCAGACACCTGTAACCATAAGCATCCATAATCATGAGGCAGAAAAAGCAAACTGGAAGTGAGATGAGGCTTTGATCTCTCAAAGGCTGACCACTATGACATACTCTATTCAGCCAGACTACACCACTGTTTTATATAGTGCCAAATACTTGAGCCTATGGGGGACACTTTTTATTCAAACTACCAGTTATTTTCTCCACAATGTATTTTAACATTGCAAAGGTTTGTATTGATGATAAGCTGAATGAAACTGTACATACACATTCATATCCTGGACCATCTGGATGAGTAACCAGTGTAGTTCCTGGTTTCAGTGTCTGGGTTTGTATCTCTTTAGGATCACATGAGCACCACACTCACCTATTACTTAGATGAAATGACAATGCTTCTTCAAGTTTTTGTGTAGAGGGGAAAGCCTCTCTTTCATGATGTTGAACCTAGAGATTCTGATAGAGTCTGGGACAGAACTCACAAATGTGGATCAGTACCAGCATTATAACTGATTTTCATGAGGCAAGTCCACAGTCTCTGAGGAACACTGGGCTAGCAGATGTGTCTTTACACTTTCAAATTGTGATGCCCAGCCTCAAAATGAGAGTTGAGCTTCCTCAGTGATTATCTTCACAGACTCAGAACCTGCATAAAGTTCTTCCATGTAATACAAAATAAATCCCAGAGGTTCAACATGTAATCAATAGCAGTAGAGGGAAAATGGAGTGAAACACTTTAAAGGCATTTTTTTCTTTGCTTACCTGGCTAACAAACTAAGGCAGGGATCTAGTTAGAGCCTGGTAAAATGTGTATTCTTAAAGTTTCCTCAATATTGATCTAAATATCTTAAATGCTTTGAGGCAGGAAAGAAGGAAACAAGAAGAAATCTATTCAATCAGTCAAAGACAGATTCTCATCAGACTTGTCTTCAGTCACACAGAGAAAGCAGTGGGAAAACACCCAAAAACTTCAAGGGTAATGAGTCAAAGCAACATTCAAGTGGGGCAGCCAAGGACAGGCTTTTCAAATAGGCCACTGACTACTGTGAAGGAACGACTCAAGTATGCAGTCAACAAAACAAAGCCATGTGTTGAGGCTCATGGAAGGCAATGGCAGACACTGGAAAGAGTAGTCAGGGGAAATGTTAGTAGAGCATACAGTTGAGTCTCAGTTATTGGCTGCTCTACTGACCAATGTCAAGATCACAACACATTAGGCCATGAGGGAAGTAGGGAGGTGATGGTTTCTGAAAGCCATATAAGGAAATAGAACTCCTCTAATGTTTTATCTTGATGGGAGGTGAGTGGTGACATGAGTGAATTAACTGTAGATATTAGGAGAAAAATAAAAGCTTAAAAATGTGATTTAAATGTTTGATGACAAATGCTAGGAATTAGAACTGCTGACTTTAAAGCTAACAGAGCAAAGAGCAAAAAAACATCATTTCAAAAAAGAGACAAAAAGTAAACTAATTAAACAAGAAAGGGAAGAAAAGTTAAACAGAGGAGAAAAGGAAACAGTCTGTTGTGATACAAAGGATGCCATTTCAAAATACTAATGCATTATATGTGAATGGATAAACTTACCTTTTAAATGTAAGTTCTCCAAGTTAATTGATAAAAATGATGATAACTAAACTAAATGTTATTGTAAGTAAACTCACCACCAATCAAATAACACAGGACCAAGTATTAAAAGATCAAGAATATATATGAAAGAAAATATTTGAATATTGATGAGACAATAATAAAAAAGAAATGCATTAGATGTAATGAATGTACATTAGATATAATGAAGAATATACATTAATGATACACTTCACCAACAAGATCCATTAGTCATGAAACTGTGTGTCTAAAAATACATGTTTAAAATACATGTGCAATGAATAACACATTGAATTCTAAAATATACATTGAGCAAAACTTATAGAAATGGAAGCAGCAAGTGAAAAAATCTCTGATCAGAAGTGAAAGCTTTAACAGATTGCTCTGAAAACAAATTAAGTCAACAAAAATTAAGTGAGACTACCAGGACGTTAGTAGCAATTAAAGAGACTACATTATTTTTGCAATGGCAGTAGAATTATATACACTTATTAGATGATTGATGACACTCACTAAACATATGGACCTTCATTTTCAGGTTCTATTGACACATTTTAAAAACTGAACAATTTACTAACCTGTCAGTGTTTCTAAAAAGCATCACAGAAATCACTAGTCCAATTCTCTGGCAGTAGAAATCTAAAATTAGAAATTAAGAGGTTGGAGAGATGGCTCAGTGGTTAAGAGCATGTACTGCTCTTACAGAAGATCCAAGTTTGGTTCCTAGTACCCATGCCAGATGGCTCAAAACCACCAATAATAGCTCTAGCTCCTAGAAACCTTACACCCTCTCAGGACTCCATAATGCACTCATGCATGTACTGTCCACATCCGCATATACATTTAATTAAAAAAAAGTTTTGGGTAGGTGCTAGGATTGAAGATAGTGTAGTGGTTCAGAGCACCCACATCAGGTATTTCACAACTACCTGCTACTACAGCTCCTGGAGATCTCACATCCTCTTCTGGACTCTGTGGGCACCTGCACTCACATGTGCACATATTCACAAACATGAGCACAAAATTAAAAAAAAAAAACCCCAAATCTTTGAAAAGTAAATTAGAAATTAAGCAAGAAAGGGTTAGCTAGAGAGTTCTTTCCCCTCCAAATTGAAAACTGAAATAAATGCATTTTCTCCTTTACTTGATGAGCAATTAAGTGACAGATAGATGGAGAAACAGCAGTGAAATTTGAAAGAACACGATATAATAATTTGGGGGAGAAAAACTGAATAAAAATAGATTCAGTTCGACTAATACAATTTTGGCATGTTCATTTGGCATTACCTATGAAAATATGATGTGTGGTTACCTTTTCCTCAGAAATACCATTTTAATACTATAGGAAAAAAGAGAGCTTACTTGTATGTAGGACATATAGAAAAAGATGTCCTCTCAGTATTGCTAGTTACAGGCAACAAGCAACCCCACACAACTTGTGTGCAGCGCTGTCTTTGGAAGACTAGAAAAGATCAACAAACTATTCGCTTTGTTAGCAAGTGAGGAACTATTTACATAGCATGATTCTGATTTGATTTGTGTTAAAATAAAGTGAAATATAAACCTATGTATATATTTATAGAGGGAAGGTGTGAAAGAAATATGAAACTAGTTGATGAGAGATGCCTAATGTTTAATTGTGGTCACCTTGGTATAGGAAATGGAGGGAGTCGAGTATTTATGCTTTGCCTAACAACCATAACTACAGGTTTTCTTTTTAAAATATATCTAGTTATTCTACTCACATGTTGTGTGTATATAAATAACCTTAAGAAAACATCAGAGGCATAGGAGCTTTTCTGCAAACTCCCTCATTGATTCTGCACACCAGGCAGAGATCTGTGTGTCTCTATGGATGAAGGCAACCACCAGCTCTTCTGCAAATGGGAGGAAAGTCTCTACTGATCAAGTGACTGCCATATGCTCCTGTGTTCAAAGGCATCCTTGTGGTGGGCAGTGGAGGCTCCTCCCTGAGCCCAGGAAAGAATTTTTTGTTTGGTTGATTCTTATCCCAGTTTCACCCCTGGTTTAAAGTGACAAAAGTAGCTGCAAGTTGGTTGGAATAATAATGCTCTGCAAACCAATGCCAGTGTCCTTAGACAGCTCCACACTTGACTCTGTCTTCCAGGGCTTCCCAATGTCTAGGTCTGCAAAACACATGCAGAAGCTTTTCATAATGCTTTATCTGAGGTGCTCATTCCTCCTCCATTACTTCCATTTGACAAATACACATCTTTCACGACATATTGACATAGCTGGTGTGAGTCTATAAAGACAAGGTAATAGTGTCAAGATAAAATGAAGCAGTATTGGCCAGCATCTGTGCAGAACATGTTTCAGTACCAAGATGGAGTAGGCAAAGTCAGGGACAATAACAAACAATAAACACTCTGGGTCTCTGCAGGCACAAGAACAGCTCATAATGCTTGTTGAATAAAACTCACGGTAAATCACATGACATCAACTGATAAGAGACCTAGGGCAGATTAAAAACTGTTTCTGCCCCTTCATTAATAAAATGGCTGCCATCCAGGGCCCATTGTTGATCCAGTCAACTTGAGAAATACCTTCTTACTGAAAAGAAATTTATTATCATGAGATGCTATTTTTTATTCCTTTTAATAATTATATATACATTTTTTGCAACTGCCATTGAAGAAGAGAAAATTCCATTGAACTGACAGCCTTGGCAAGGAAATTGCTTTGATCTCTAAGTATTCGTAGTCTATTCCATCCTCCTTCGTAAGCTCCATAAGCAAGAAACTAACACATTAAAGTTTATCTAAGTGTGTGTTACAGGAAGTCTACAACTCTGGGCTTGGGACAAGAAACTGGCCTTTGAATTCTGTTGCTGAGGAAGTTTTCTGGGAAGCACACTATAAACTGGAGGTTGGCACAATAATAATAATTGAGGAATTATCTTGGGGAGAAGAGCAGGTGATGTGGTGGGTAGGATTAGCTGCATCGAAGCTGGAGGGCCCTTTCAGAAGTTCCTCTGATCTGTACCAATGTGTAGGTTCTTTGTAGTCTGCTATGGCATTAGATATTGACTGCCCTGGGAAATGGGACTGATCCTAACGAGGTGGTAGTTGACTGCCATCAGGCCCTCTCAGGAATTGTCCCCATGTTGCTCATCATACACCCAACAGCTGGCAAATTGAAACCTTGGTTCTGGAGTCTACTGTCTAAGTGACAGTCCACGCTTCCTCTTTTGGGTTAGAATATGAATATTTATTGGCTGCTACTATATCATCATGTATATCAGTTAAATCATTCAGCACATACCTGAAAGAAAAAGATTGAACTCATGACTAGGTCATTTCTATCTCTGGATTCTATGGAGAATTTTCCTGCTGGACTGTTTTAGGCATAGAAACTTAAAGTACAAGTGTGACAACTGACAGAGTCTTGGTCGGCAAGCCCACTTTGTTCTTTTGCCGTGCCTTTGTTTAAACTCTCTTGGGTAGCCCGGGTGAAAGGAGGTCACATGCATCTTTGACAGTCTGAAATGTTCAGGAACAGTTCCAAAATTTAATTAAGTACTGATTGTCTTCTATGCACATGAGAGAAGAAAATCTTCAGAAATAACAGAATTAAGCATGCTCTATTTTGTAGCCTTGTAATGACCTGCAGCAAATGCCTGACCTAGTTCCGAAGGCCTTGAGTCCATTCACATGAACACGAAGCCTTTCAAAGCTGACTCAAAAATCAAAGTCAAAAAATGGTACCATCCATGGTGATGGAGTATGGAGGGATGCTCTATCCTGTGGGTAAAAAAGGTAAAATGCATAATAAAATGGAAATAGCCTCCAGTCATTCAATTTAGAAGTAATAGTTTAGGAACTATGGGACAGCACAATCAATGACAAGGACTCATCTCTAAGGGATTCTCTTATCACTATGAGGGCTCAGGGAACAGGTATTCCCCAGTGGCCTTCAAGTGTAAAAGCCTCAGATTCCTGCTTGACCCAATAGGTATGAGTAAGCTGTGCTTCATGGAGGCCCTAACTGCTTTGCAGGTCAGACCCATCCTCTCCATCGCATGGACAGTGCAGCCCTTCTTGATTAAAGGGGCAAATGCTCTAGCTGCTTTACATAGAAAGCCAAATTGACACCAAGAGGCAAGTCAGGAAAGTCAGAATCGATCCCCTTGTATCACAGGAGAACACCTAAGGGAAATAGATTTTCTGACTTCTCAATCCTGCTATCAATCACACAGTGGCATGCAATAGTGGTTTTCCTCCAACATCAGCTTCAACTGCTTGAAAAGTGTTCTGAAATGTTTCAAGCTATAAATGAAAACTTCAACCTAAACCAAAACAGACAAACAAACAAAACAGAACAACAAAAAACCAAACCAGTGAAGTAAATTTGGAAAGTCCTGTTTCCTATCCTCCATCTTGCAGATTCACAGAGAGTGGTAGCACACTAAGAGACTGGTCATTCTGCTTCTGAAAGTCTGGTCATGTTAGGTCTTTCTGACCTGACTTGATTTCAGTGCCCCTCTCTGCCCTCTTTGGGATAACCCATACAATCCCCCAAATGGAGTGCCTTCCATTCTTGCCGAAGTTGTTAGGGCTGAGCTTGCCAGATCACTGGCCTACTGAAGGCTTTTCTGGTGGGTGTGGCCTCTGCTTCTCAGGATTAATAGTCAAATCCATACTCCCTTTCTCATTCCTCTCCTTCTTCCTCCCTCTCCTTACCTCTCTTCTTCTAAGTCAACTGTGGTGGTACTGTGTTCCCCGAAATACTGTGCACCCTGATAAACTTATCTGGGGTCAGAGAACAGAACAGCCTAAATATTAAATATAGAGGATAGGCAGTGGTTAACACTCACCTTTAATCTTATCACTTGGGAGGCAGAGATCCATCCATATCTCTGTGAGTTTAAGGCCACACTGGAAACAGCCAGGCGTGGTAACAAGAGCCTTAAATCCAAGGAAATGATGGCAGGAAGCAGAAAGGTATAAAAGACATGAAAACCAGGAACTAGCCTGGTTAAGCTTTTAGGCTTTTGAGCAGCAGTTCAGCTGAGATCCATTTGGATGAGGACTCAGCGGCTTCCAGTCTGAGGAATTGGTGAGGTAAAGAAGCTGTGGCTTGTTCTGCTTTTCTGATCTTCCAGCATTCACCCTAATACCTGGCCCTGGGTTTGATTTTATTAATAAGAACTTTTAAGATTCATGCTACAGTCAACCTTCCACTTGTCCATACTTTGTGGATTCCTTTGACTAACATATAGTCTATCTAGCTAATGTTACAGACTTCTACAAGTGCCCGTTCTTTTTCCTTCATAGTAAGACCTAAGTACTTCTGGGTAATTGGAGAGTCCCTCTGGATACCTCTGACTGAATCTATTTCCAAGAATGACCCTAACTCAGAGGCCAAGTTGTCCTGGGGATGGGCATTCATTTTGGGAAATAGTTTTTGTGTCTAGATGGAACTCATTCCAGGAAGCATAATCAAGATCCAGGATGACATCAGGTCTTAAAAAATGGGTATGGATGACTGTGGGGTTCCAGGAATCCAATCAGAGTTTATTTGATAGCCTTGGTTCTTTTAATCCAATGCATACAGAAAAACATCCACTTTCATTCTACTTCTAGGTTTTGGCTTCCCAAGGTTGCAAGTCACTTAAGAAAGCCCCTGAGAACCTCCCTGAGGCACACAGTTTCTTGTTTCTATCAGCCCTGTCCCCTCCCCCACTTATAGTTTTCTGATTTTTGTCCTTAGAAAAATGCCCTAATAACTTCTTACTATAAAGTGGGTACTCACCGGCAAATTTACCTCTCCCTAAAGAAAGGCTCAAAATTATCTCCAGTGTGTAATGGAAAGAAGAGGTGGTAGCCCGTACCTCACTATAATTCACACAGCATTATACATCTCTATGAAAATGTGAATTATGCAGAATACACTTTGCTTTCAGTCAATCTGGTCTCCTTATAGAACAATCAGTTTCTTCTTACTACAGAGCATGGGTGGGCAGTACTTCAAGGCCTGACTTTAGCAGATTTCTTTCTAGAGAACTGGGCAGAGAGATACAAAGAGAGGGAGCAGCATGGGGAGAGAGGCCTTTTCATACTCTGAGATTACCTATAAACTGTCACTTGGTGAGTATAAATAGTATTTCACCAACAACTTGTATTTATTCGGTTGACAACAAAGCACTAAGCTTGTGCCAATCACGTGATTAAATAAAATAGTCAAATGTTCTCAACCATAACAACAAAAATTCCAAAAATTATCAAGAGAAAATTTATTTTAAGCTGTTTATTATGGAAGAAAAGTTTAATAAGGATGATAAAAATTATTACATTCACCTTAAGATTCCAAGTGTCAGAAAGGCCCAGCAGAGCAATCTAATTTCTTCATTTCTAGCATTTATATTAATCAAATAACAAGCATTGCATGCATTTCCTTGAAGCTTCTCTTGGCCCAGGAGCTTACAGGCTTTGTTGACAATATGGGGAATGTAGGATGAGCTCATCAGAGAAGGTAGAGAGACTTCCTGTGAAAGCATTCTTAGAGCTTGATTGCCTTGGAGAGTGATGGTTTCTGTGGAACAAGGCTAAGGTAAGCACCAGGATTGCTGAGCAGCTCTGACCACAGGACAGACGCCCAGTTACTAAGCAAAAACAACAGAAATGCAGTTAATGTTGGAGAGCCTTAACCCCCTCCTGAAAGCGTTGCTTTCCTTCTGTAGAGCCGCCAATTTTACCTGTAGTGTTGTGACATGCTGACCTGACCTGTCATAACAAGTCCTGAGGTATGCTAGGGTAATTTGATTCCAGGAAGAATGGCGACTGGCGGCTTTGTTTGACTTACATTTGTTTTATATAAATCCAAGTTGCTACTTTGGTAGTTGCTGGTGGTGTCATGTGGCTTTCCACTTTTTAAAGCTGAGATGTAGAAGTAGCTGGGCCAGCTTGGCTAGCCAGTGGGAGAGAATGAATAACATCCAGTGCCATATGGGTGGCAGCATCCACGTGGGTGAGGGGCATCAATCTAAGAGAAAGGATGAGCCAATAACAAGGGCCTCACCACTGCCACTGCAGGGTGACCTCATTCTGAGGGTGAATGTTTTTGGAATCTGCTTCTAATCCAACCTCATGATTCATACCTGGTCCTGAGAAGATCTTCTGACAGAATGTTACATAGTGTAATATCCCATTTTTTCTTCACTGGTGCAGGGCCACCCAGAGTGAACTACTGTGCTCTGCAGAATAGCCAGACACAGCGAGGCAACAGGAACAGCTCAGATGTGTGGATATACTCTGGAGAGTTCCAGGGAGACTGGTGGTAGAGGTATCAGCAACTGGAGGGTATTTACAAGGAATTGGGCTTCCTGTCTTTCAGAGAGCAGTGAGGCTCTCATTCTCTTGTAAAGATGGAGAGAAAGGGCTTGTTCTGAGAGCTGCAGGACAGGTTGGAAGAGCCAGCACACATGTTTGAGTATCCCCCATCAGATGGGCAGTCAGGACAAGGCTGCATGCATGCGTCTGAGAATCTTGATTGTAAATGGCAGTTCCTGAAGAAGCCACTGGAATTTCAAATGGGTACTTTGCAGAGGTAAATGATTTTTCTGTGGTAATTAGTAAACTATGGCAATTGGGCCTATATTCAGACCAGGAGTCCAGCTTTCAAGGGCAGAGTGTATAGTGTCTGACCAGCATTGTGGCTGGAACAGCAGCATGTTCTAACTCTGGATCTTCCAGATGGTCACTGTGGACAACTAATCTTTGCATCTTGAGCTAGTTTTGCACCTGAAATGGTCCATGAAACTGCTGTCCCTGTTTACCTCTCCTCTTCCTCTTCCCTGCCATCACATCTCTATTTGCCATTATTCTTCTCTTCCTTGACTAGAGAAAAGAGAAAGATAGAATGCACATACTGGGTTGTGTTTTTGTCTTCAGTCATCCCTTTGAAAGCTGAAAAATAAATGTCCCAAGTGTTCTTTTTTTTTTTCTTCCCTATTACCACAAAAGGACCCATAAGGAAGAATTAAAGTATGGTGTTTACAAAGTGATATTTGATAAAAGACTTCTCAGTAATTATTCTTTCTCAACTTCAAATTTAACTTTCCTGGCTCCCTTTCTGAGTCCCTGGGCACCCTCTCATCTGTCAGTTTTTCTTCTGAAAGGCAGCCCTACACAGCCTGCCCTCTTTCCCTAACCCTTGAGGACCTTCTCTTTGTCTTGTGGAACTTCTCTTTTTTATTCACAGTGGCTCCTAGATGAGGGGATTAGTGAGTGCTTGAGAAATCCTTGGACTCACAGAGCCCAAAAGGAAGAGCATATCCCCAGAGAGTTCCAAGGAGGGTAGGTGGTCAGTCTTCATGTCTTCTGCTCCATGAAAAACACACAGGATCCCACACAAGACAGTTACAACATGAGTTCAAACAGAAATCACCTCTCTCCACTTCATAGTGGTGTTCTCAACTAAGATCAAATGACTGTGAACACAGGAAAGGAGATAAGAAAGAAAACTGATGAATGTGCATACTTCCTTATGTCTTCATGGACACACAATGTGTTTGTTGGAACTCTTCAAATATTGTGTGTGGGAGATAAGTGGAGAATAGTCTTATCTTAAGCATATTCTGTCATGCCTGATAATGCAAAAAAAAAAATGACCTGAAATAGCACATAGTAGGAAATAAAAAAGGATGCTTCATTTCCTTGTATATTAGAGATAATATTTTATATACACATACACATATTATATATACACAAACACATGTGTAAACACATATAACAATCCCAGTCAGATTGAAAAGACTAAAATGTCCTTGTATGTCACACAGTATTGGAAAGCTATTTTTAGCTGGATTCTTTCCCTTCTCTTTTGGTGGGTTGAGATGATAATGTTTTGTATATAAATTTACTCTTTCTTCCTCATCTCAAGGGGTTCTCAATTCTGTAAGCACTGTGTGAGTCTGTACTTTGGCTAAGCTGTGTAGACCTTCATGCTTGCCCAGAACTTCAGGAGGCTACTGTCCTCTCTGCTTTAGCCTAGTGGTAGACTGAGCTTGGTGGAGGAATGTGAGTGCTCGTTAGAGTTTACTGTACGGTAGAGATGGCAGAAGTGAAATTACATAAGTCAGGAGGCAGGACAATTACCAGGCCAGTGCTGACACCAGTAACTTTTGATGAGGGTAAGTGGATGCACTGAAGGGCTGGATTCCATGCTCTGCACTGATTCCTGTAGATCAGGCAGAGAACAAAGGGAAGGCAAGCCTCACTCATCACAGCATGGCTGGGAAGCAACATCCACTGTAAAGACACAGAGGTGGAAAGGAAAATATTAGGTTCAGAGGGGCAGAAGCAGTTGGAGAAAAGCTTGGGGGAATGAATGCAGCAAGTGTTTATGCCTTGTTATCCACAATACTGGGGGACAGGAAGCACATCCCTCCCAGAAGAGAAGAGTTTTAAGGGTTGGTTTCTATGGATAACCCAGGCTGCAACTCCCCTTGCCTCTCATTTCCTTGTGAGAATTAGGAATTACTCTGCATAAGGAAACAGAAAAATCTGGGCAACACACGGGTTGAGAGCTAGCTCCCTGATGGAGACAGTATGAGATCCCATTTTACTAACACTAACCTTGACAGCTGATGGGCAGAATGCTGTAAACTGACTGAGTTGCTACTGTGGCTGACCCAGGGAAACAGCCTCCTGACAACTCCCATGTGCCACATTTCTTCATTTGCAAGGTCAGGAAAATTGTGCATCAGCCAAAAGTTGACTTCTCTACACCAGGACCTGCACTGTTGCATTAACCAGAGATGCATAGCCTTAGAGTGTTTCTAGCCCCTTGAGTGGTACCAGCAGTGCCAAACTCATCAAAGAGAACCATGTCATAACCCAACCCTAACCCAACAGGAATCCAACTAACTTAGTAAGGACTTGCCTAGGGCTACCTTCTGATTTCTTTATAATTCCATCTTTACTGGTGTCAGTACTCTAAGAATTTTTCCTGATTGGTTATTTTGGATTTCCTGATTGGTTATTTTGGATTTTCATCTTTTTTTTTTTTTTTTTTTTTTTTTTTTTTTTAGCTTCAATAAACATACCTGCTTCTGGTCAGATCCCCTCACCAATACCATCAGACTAACTGTGTCATCTGAAAAGTTTCAAAATGCAGCCACAGCCAACTAGGGCTAACCTGTTAATGCCACAGAAGGGGTCAGACTTTCAGTGCCCTCCTTATGCTGCCAATTCTGCATGCTTATGAGTAAACATGTTGGCTGTGGTCAGCTTCCATTGTGGTGTAGGCCCTGGCAGGATTGCTGAGTTTGAGAAGAAAAGAGCTTTCTATACTTTCAAAGCAGCGACCCGTCCTATATCAAAGGCTGCTGCTTTGTGTGGGAACATAAAGTGAGGCTGAGACAACCACTGGGATTGGATGGCAGAGCTCTGTACTTCCTGTGGGGTCATTGTGCCTGCCCTGTGTGTGGCCACTACTGAGCCTGCTCCCATAGGATCCTTGCAGAGTAGGCCTTCTTAGATAGTACTCAGTGTTCTTTAAGCAGACTTGGGAACCACTCTCTTGGAGGCCATTCTTTCTGTGAGGAGGTTCTGTACAGAAGAAGCTGTGAGACCCAGCAGATTCCAAGGTCTTCATGCACTGACCACCTTGCCTTTAGTTCCCACTCACCTTGGTATTTAATAGTTCTTTGTGGAGGAGGGAGGAGGAACAGGGGTCGGTATGTAAAATTAAAAATAAATAAATAAATTAATAAAAGAGAAGCAAAAAAGGAAAGACTAGGAGTTCCTTGTGATTTCTTGGAGACAGAGCCTTTGGACACCCTGGTCTCTCTCTGCTTTTGCTCTGTATTTTTTGCCCCTCCTTTCCTCTCCCTCTCCTCTCCTCCTCCATCCTCCCCTCCTCCCTCCTCCTCCCTCCTCCTCCATCCTCCCCTCCTCCCTCCTCCTCCCTCCTCCCCTCCCCCCTCCTCCCCTCCTCCCTCCTCTCTCCTCCCCCTCCCCTTCTCTCTCCTCCTCCCTCCTCCCTCCTCCTCCCTCCTCTCCTCCTCCCTCCTCCCCCTCCCCTTCTCTCTCCTCCTCCCTCCTCTCCTCCTCTCTCTCCCCTTCTCTCTCCTCCTCCCTCCTCTCCTCCTCTCTCTCCCCTTCTCTCTCCTCCTCCCTCCTCTCCTCCTCCCTCCTCCGTCCTCTCCTCCTCCCTCCTATGGTCTACTATGAATACTTGAACTGTGAAGCAATTATGTATTTTTAATGACATTTCATTATGTTAAGCTTATCTAGTTTTAAATTAATAACTTTACAGCAGTGATATACATACATATGATATATACATATACATACATATGTACATATATATATATGTATCACACACATACACAAACTGTGATGGTATTATAGGTAAATAGCCCCACACCCATCAAAGTAAGTAGTGTAGTTTCATCAGATTGCTCTATGCTAAGCCATTTGCTTATAAAAAAGAAGGGCTAATGAGAATTAATGTAGTGGTCAGAAATCAGAGGCTGAACACAAGGAGCACTCCAGCAGCAGAGAGTCATGGAAGCAGAAGACCTTGGCAGACCTAGCAGGAGTCAAAGAAGACAAGAAAGGAAGTCTTCAACAAACTCACAGAAGCATAGCACCTCATCACCAAAGTGGCATCGACAGCTTGGGAAGCATTCTAACTCTATTGCAGAAAGGATCCAAGGGGAGGAGGAGAAATAATGTGAAAGCCTTTAAAACAACTGCTGGTGAGGAAGTGGAAAACCTTGTGAGAACCACCGCAGCAGAGACTTCACACCTGGAAACATCCCAGGCCCTTCCACCTGCTGACAGGTAGAGTTCTCATTTGTAAGGGATTTTATCTGCTTCTGTATCGATGTGGGTGTCAATGTTTTTGTTTCTTATGGCAAAAGCCCAGGGCACTATGATGTGTCTTGGGCTCTTTTTGTTCCCTAAGTTTCATGTGCTAGCTATAGAACCTCCAGAAATGTCCAAGAGGCGCCACCAGCTCCCTAAGGGCATAAAGACAAAGTGCTTAGAAATTCTACACAGCTTCTTGAATCATATCACAAATAATTTTGAATTGCTTATTATAGTGAATGACATATAACAGAAAATGAGCCTATTATCAATGTTCAGGTATGTGATTTCATTTTATTATTATTATGTGTTTTAATTTTATACATCAGCCATGGTTCCCCTGTCCTCCCCGCTCCCGCACCCACCCCCACCTTCCCCCCAGCCCCTCCCCTCCATTCCTATGTCCTCCAGGACCAAGACACCCCTGGAGATTCATTTAAACCTGGTGGATTCAGTACAGGCAGGTCCTGTCACCTCCTTCTAGACTGAGCATGTGTCCCTGTGTAAGCCCAAGGCTCCAAACAGCCAGCTCATGCACTAAGGACAGGTCCTGGTCCCACAGACTGGGTGCCTCCCAAACAGATCAAGCTGATCTAGCTGGGGGATCCTCAGCTGTTGGTTCATAATTCATGTGCTTCCATTTGATTGGCTATTTGTCCCTGTGCTTTTTGCAATTTTGGATTCAACAATTCACGCTCTTGCAGTCCCTCCTCTTTCTCGACAGTTGGACACCTGGAGCTCCACCTGGGGCCTGGCTGAGGATCTCTGCATCCACTTCCATCAGTTATTGGATGAGAGTTCCAAGACAACAGGTATGTGTTTTGTAACATTAATTTCATTCACAATAATGCATGATCATTACCAGTATTTCAATATTTTTCACCAATCCAACACACACTTGCAACCACTAAACAATATTAAACATATTCTTTCCTACCCTTCAACTTCTGATAACATGTACTTTATTTCCTGTATCTATTAATTTACCCATTCTACTCATTTAATGTAAGTGCAAATACACAGTTCCTGTGCCACACTGTCCGCCTGGCTTTACATGTTCTCTGGGTTTACTTATATCACAGTTTATGTCAGAATATTTCTTGCTGAAATTGTACCATCCTCCACTGCATGTGTGTACTACACATTATTTGTCCATTCATCTACTAACACAGCTGTGGCTTGTTTCCATAGTTTGTCTATTGTGAATAATGCTGCAATGAACATTGGCATGCCACTATCCATCTATCCATCTCAGATGCTGTTTTGAACTCTTTTGTGTACATACACAGGAATGAAATTGCTGAGTTGTATAGTAATTTTGTGTTTAACTTGCTGAGGGATAACTAAACTATTTTTATAATGCCTGCATGGCTTTTACATTTCCATCAGCAAGGTACAGTTTTTGAGTTTTAATCAATACTAATTATTTTATTTCTTTTATGATTTTTTTCAGTTATTCATGGCTTAAGAATGTGCTGTTTAATTTCCACCTATTGGCAAATTTCCTGGGTTTCCTAGTAAACCCTGACTTCATAATATTATGATCAGAAGAGGCACTTTTGTATGATTCCAGGACTTCTGTTTATCAGAGATGGTTTTGTGAAATAAGATATATTGCAGAGAACATGCATGACTTGCTCGGTTGTACATTCTTCATGGAAATTCTACAGAAAAGCACTGCTTCTTCTGTTTCTTTGACGCCACTCTTTACACCACTGTCTCCTGCTCTAGAGCTCTACCCCACCTGTTTGCATTGGTAGACGTCTTCATAATTGACTCCTTTCAATCTACAGTGTCCTTTTGTCTCTTGCGACAGCTTGTAACATGACCCTTGTTTTGTCTGATATTAATATGGCTAACTCAGTTCTTCTTTGGTAAGTGTATGCACAATAACCTTTTCTACCTTTCCTTTTCAATTAACTTAGGATTTAATGCATCTAAAGCAAATCAGAACCAAGTAATGTTTTAAAATTCATGTTGCCAGCCTCTGCCTTTTGATCAGAGAATTTAACCTATTTTTATTAAAATTCATTCCTGATAAGGAAGAACTTAAGTGACTTTGCTGTGTGTTTCTATCATTTCTGTTCCTCACTTTCTTAATTACTTTTTGTTTTATGTTTGGTTGGTTTTTGTATTGAATTATTTTGATTGCATACTAATTTGCTATTAAGTATGCAGTTTTCAATATTTTATTTGTGGTTATTGTTGAAATTGTATTTAGTATCTGAAATTAACACAAATATAGTTAAAGTTTAATCTATCTACTAACTTAACACCACACAATCTCTGTCTATATCGCTTTGTTCCATAGCCCACCTCACACTATCATAAATTACTTCTTTGTACATTGTCAGCCCAATAATATTAATTATAATTACTTTCTATGCTTTTGCCTTTTAATTCTTACAGGAAATAACAAGTGTACCTACACATCAGAAATACAATGTTCGATTTTATTTGCACCCATGCATTTACCTTTACCAGAGGTGCTCATTTTTATCTTCTTATGGTTTATATATAATGTATGCATACTTTCAGAAAAATCCATATTCCTAAATACAGTTCTTTTAATTTGTATTTCTGTGAACTAAAATAAGAACCTACAGGAGCTCTTCACTGATAGTCTGATGTCAGCAGAGCAGACTTACAGTCTGGTGGAATGCAGTGTACAGCTAACCACTGAGTGGGGAGGTGATGTAGAAGCCCACCTGGTATCATTTTGTTTTGTTCTGTTTTTTTCAAGTAGGATCTCACCACACATCTTGGATTGACCTTGAACTCATGGCAATCTTCTTGACTTAGCTTATTCTAGTGTTGTGAATACAGGCAATAGCCACCAAACCTGACACTATGTTGAGGAGAATTACATTTTATGTTGATGAATGCTCACATGATGTCCCTTCTGGCAACTTTCCACATGTGTTTTCATAAGCTGTAGAGAATCCAGGTAGAAAGGCAAAACCTTATGAGAGAATACAGGAGATGTGTTCTCTCCTGTAACAATAGTGGCTTTGTTGTAACAGGAGAGAGCACATGAAGGGGCCATGGGGCCATACTTCTTCTTAAGAAAGTGTTGAGAACCAGTAGTAGCCGGAGGGAGAGGGTATCATTTCCATCCGTAATGTGACCACTGATATATTGCCATCATTCAGTCAATAGCCTCCAACCTATGGCCACGCAGGCAATCCTGTTTAAATTCAGAGATTTACATGTACGAAAGTCATGGAAGCGGGAAAGGGACTTCTTTGGAAGAAGGGTTTTAGCAGGAGAGTGAGGGTGTTTAGACAAGATAATAGGAGGTGAGAAAGAGTAAAATCCATTATATACATGTATGAAACTGTCAAAGAATCAAAAAATAAATTTTTAAAGTAGAAAACAAACTAAAATAGAAACCCAACATAGGACAAGAACAAAATTGTGTGGCAGCTAATATTTAAGGTTACAATGTATGTGATGATTTACAACTATTTAAATTCTGTTTTATAGAATCAAGTAAACCTGTGGGGGATGGACTTCACAGGTAGAGCTGTGGATTAGCCTGTTGATTCAATAGTTACTGCTGATAAGCTACTAACATAAAAGAGATGCCACTGAACCAAATGTGACTAACGACATCCTCACTTTTTAGATGCTTTAGGTCAGCTCTTCTGTGCTTTTGTTTCACCCATGGGTTTGGCCTTAGCACGTCCTATAGGATGGACCTAACAGCAATGGCTTAATTGAGCCTTTGCTACTCTCTCTCTCTCTCTTTCTTTCTCTCTCCCTCTCTCTGTCTTTCTCTCCCTCTCTCTGTCTTTCTCTGTCTCTCCCCTCTCCCTCCCTCTTCCTCACTCCCTTTTTTTCTTTCTGTCTCTATCTCTCTCTTCTCACTGAGGCGCCCCCCCCCCCCCGTGTGTGTGTGTGTGTGTATGTATGTGTGTGTGTGTGTGTGTGTGTGCGGTTTCAGTACTTTGGTAGTATTGTTTCAGAAGAAAGTCAACCATAATCTTGATCAAGGCTCCTGAAATGTAACAAACCGTTCTCCTTCTGCTTTCAAGATTCTTCTTATCTTCAGACAGTTCGATTCCTTTTCTCTGTGAATTTCATTTGGAGCTCACCCTGAGGACTACCGGTTGATCTTCTTGGATTTATGGATTCATGTCTTTCATTGGGAACATGCTATTTTCAGCCTGCATCCTTTGAAATCTTCTTTCTTTCCCCTTGTCCCTTCCATCTCCTTCTAGGATTCCCATGATGCCTAAGTCTAAGTTAATCTCCCTGATGATACTCAATAACTCAGTATCATTTTTTGATCCCATTCTTTCTGTTCCTCAGCCTGGATAACTTAAATTATTCTAGTATGAGTTCACTGATTCATTATGCTGAAGACCAAACTCTACTGTTGAGCCCCTTTAATGAATTCTTAATTTTCTCTAATAATAAAGAAGCCCCTTCTCATTCCTCCACCAGACCTTAGGAAGTTTATTGTATGGTTAAGCTGTCATCTTTGATCTCACTCTCTTGAAAGTGGGTAGTGTGGCTCTCAGTGACCCTCACCAATTACCAATGTGTTTTTGGAGCAGGTTTTTCATTAGACAAAAGAGAAATGGCAGTCCTGTAGGTAGTCCCTGAGCCTGGTTAGAATAAACATACAAAATCATTTGCTAACACACTAATCTTCTTTTTCAAGAAAAAGACATTAGGTTCACACAGAGGGAATATGCCTACACTGCTGTGCCTCAGAGCCTTCACATGGACTTGAAATTGCCTTTGTTTTGATTTGGCATTCATTTGTTTGCTATAAACCTTTGATTGTTATTCCAAGTTGTAACAAATTTGGTTCTGGTAGTATTTTCTGAACATCTTCCTGTGGGGGCAGTGAGAGCTGATTTTCTGTTATCATCCCCACTGATCATCTTGGAGAGATTTACAAGAATCCCCAAACTCTAGCACAGCTAGAGACCTTTGAAAGCGTTAGACAATCTTGTAGTTTGCAATCCTCTCCAGAAAATTAGGGACTCCATGGAATTTTCTTGATGACCCCCAAATGTTTTAGAATCTACACCACCCATCTTTCCCAGCTTCATTTAGAAACACTTAAGCTTTTGTTTTTAAATGTTTATTAAATGGCAGGCTTTCATTTGACTCAAGATTTTGCAGCTTTAAATTTTGGGCAGGTGTTGCTGCATATCAAGTGCTTAGTAGAGCTGAGTAAAGATGTGGGTCCCTCACACAAAGCCAGGCAGTCTTGAGCAGCTCAGCTCAGCAGCTGGATTGAGATACATGGACACATCTGTCTGGGCCCTGAGATCTTTGGTTTTACTTAATATTCATGTAACATGTAGGGAAAGTCAAGGGAAGGAGATTTCTGTGAGAATTCTCATTGCTTTTCTGTCATAGTAAGCAATGCAATGCTGGCAAAATGACCCCTAAAATCTCTCAACACCTGATGTGGGCGGAAAGCGTTAGAGGAAGTCTGGTCAGCCAGCTATCCTTGCTGTAGGATGTCTCTTGAGAGACTCACTTCCCTTTTTAGTATCACCCCAGTAATTAGAGAATTACGTTTTTATCATCACACATAGCTCCCTCTCCCCTATGATGAGACCAGTAAAATACTTTTCCTCATCTTGCTTTGCTCTAAGTCCCATATTCGTGACTACCAGCTCTGAATACAGAAGAATATTGAATGGCAGCAGTGAAATGCTTTTCTATGTTTTTTTACTGTTTGTAAAGCAAGAAAGAGGAACTTAAGTAAGGAACAAGACTTTGGTGCCCAGGGAGGACATGGGACTTCATACATGCTGTTTAAACCTGATGAGAAACTGTCATGTTGGAACATTTTCTTTGTGAAGCAAATGGCAGCATTTTTGCTACTATTTGAATGAACTATAGCTAATGAAGAGATTGTTCTACTCTGTTCTAGCTAGCTTCTCAGAGCCATAAGACTGTCTGTCATAGTAATTAAGTAATTTATAATTCTTCATATCATCACGATATGGTTCAATTATACTATATACATGTATGTGTTTATAATATGTTATTGGCATATTATTATGCACTATATATGATATGTTTAATATTACACATGATTATTATTCACTGATTATACAAAAGTTAGAAAAAGATGATATCTTCTCTCAGAAGCAGTGATTATCTGTCCAAATGATATCGCGTCTAAGTAGGAAACACTCAGCCTGGAGTTTTCTTGCAGACTGGTGTACTGACATGATTTTGATACCTCCAGCTGGCTTTTTCACACTGAATGACAATTACATACATGTCCCCATGATACTTGATGCTCACAGAGCATAAAGAAAAAGGAAAACAGTGATCTCAGGTCCACGAGGGAAGGCTATAACCACAGAAAAAGTAAGCAAACAGAATCCCAGGCAGATGAAGAGAGGATGGCTAAAATGAAGAAACATCAAACTGAAAATAGCCTCGATGTCAAGGGAAGCCTGAATTCATTGGGTGACTGAAAAATGAAAAGGAAGAAAACAATCCCATCTTGGAATTTATGACATGCACATACGGCTTCATGGTTCATCTTAGCTGTTGATTGTGGGAATTCTCCTTTAACTCTCTTTCCACTGGCAGAGTCTGGCTTACAGCTCCTCACTGGCTCTTAGGGCTCTGTGTCCTCTCTATTGGAGATATGATAATTATAGGTCATTTACCCCTTGGAGAAAGGAGTTATATACTCTTAATTATAATGCATAAAAAGTGCTTTGAAAAGAATTAATAATGTGTAATATAATATTTTATTCAATTGTAACTTCATAATAAAAATGTTTGTGTTTATTGTAGAAGTGAGACTAGACTTGGAAACAGGAAGTCATTTATTAGGCCATGCCTAATCAGGTGTGTAATTCTAAAAAACACACAAACAAACAAACAAACAAACAAACAAAAAAAACACTTAAGTACTTCAACTCTTGGCAGCTCAGTTTCCTAACTAAAAGTCTCACCAACATTCCCTATTGTCTGACTGAGTAGGAATGTCATAGGGTGTAGGAATGTCATTCTGTGTCCTTGTATGGCTCCTGGGACTTGAGCAGGCTAGTAGTAACCAGGAAATGGCAGCCTCACAGACAAACAACTCTAATGGAGAAACCACAGCACTATAGAAGTGAAAGGCAGCATCTTTATTATACAGGGTTGAACAGGGGGGCCATCCATGAATAAGGAGGTGGGGTTTATGGTGTACAGCTGGATTAAGGAGACAGGCCAGAGTCAGTGAGAGCAGTCTTCGGACTAGGAGGGGACGCTGGGGTGGACGCTTCCTGCACACACCACACCACTCATACCAGGACCCCGAGGAAGGCTTTGCCATTTGCCTGTTAAGCCTCACCCAGGAGCAGGTGAGGCAAGGCTTTGCCATTCGCCGGGAGCTGAGGTTGTCTCTGGCATGGTTTTGCCCACATCCAGGAGTGCGTGCAGAGAGGCTTTGCCATTCCGGTGGAGCCGAGGCTGAGGTCTCTGGCATGGCTGTGCCCATGTCAATAGTACCCATTCACTCAGGTGTGACTTAAAACTTCCTCCAGTCCCTTCAGGCAGAAATATAGCAATTATATGACATGTTTATTTTATTAATATAGCCATACCATGCATTTAACAATAAAAACGTATAATTAGTGAGATACTTTTAGGCTTTCTCATGATGAAATTTATATCCCTGTTTTCAAACTATTCAGGAAAAGTGTTCTCTAAACAATTTAAAATTAAACAGCCTTTAACAGAAATCAATTCACGTTTAAGCCATGTTTAGAAAGCATAGAATTCTTTCAAAGGATTACTATTCTTATTTCTTTGTAATTTAACCTTTTTTTTTTTCAATACCAATGTCTTAAAGCAGCATTCTCTATGCCCATGCCTGTCTGTATCATCTCTGATCAGCCCTTGTTGAATGGTAGAGGGAAGGACTCTCCTCACTAAACGACCGCCATTGTCTGCAAGAATATGGGCTCAAGAACACTATCACTATCTTCAAACAATAACTTTCAGAACTGTGCACAGATATTTGCTGCTTTGATAAATCAGGAAAGAAATGTTAAGGTGACTTGGGAAGAAAATATATTAAATGAAGGGAAAAAACAGATATCTCAATAATTTCCTAGACATCTAGGATTTTTCTTTTCCTTTTGAAAACTGGGCTGGGTATTTTGTTGTTACTGTTATTTTCTGTTTTGTTTTCTGGTTTTAGGTAGTATCAAGTCTTTCATAATTGTGATGTCACATATGCCCAGTTTATCACAACTCAACCTCGCCTGAGCAAGCATAGTCCAGACTTGGTCTACATTCCAATCAGTGCTAAATTGATGTGTTTATTATAACTGAAATCACTTCACATTGCTGTTCCTAATTCTGAAATTTATTCCTAATGCTAGAATTTGTGCCTTGTGATGCTGGCAAATCACCTTATTCACAAAATATAATATACATAACATAAATAGTATTATACATTTAATAATAAATATATAAAATGTTTGATATCATGTGTTCCATTAATAACCAACTATTTGCTAGCTATAAATTTAACTGTATGAGACTTTGATTTCCCTGGGTGGTTGTGACATATGCCTTTAATCCCAGCACTCTGTGAGGCAGAGACAGGACAGGCGGATCTACAGAGTGAGATCCAGGACAGGCACCAAAACTACACAGAGAAATTCTGTCTCAAAAACTGAAAAAAAAGAAGGCTTTGATTTCAGAATATATTAAAAAGATTCCAAAGGCAATCATATTTGCAAGTTTTTTATATAGGAAACATGAAATTGAAGAAGAAAAATTAAAAGAAGAAGAGAAAGAAGAAAAAATGGCTGGCACCAATTTTCCAGTTGCTAGATTACTATATTTGGTTTTGTTGAAGTTTTATAAAAAAAATGAGAAATATTTTAATTTTGAAAAACTAGTGAAACAAAGAAAACATTGCTGTTTATAGCAGTATAGCCTAAGAATTAATTAAAAATAGTATCAAAAAGCAAAAAGAATACAAATTACACAGTGCTTAGATTTTCCTCAGCAGGTTGTGAGAATGGGGCAGGTTCTTAGGTGCTTGGGTGCTTCTGTGTGAGAAGGACATCTTCTCTAGTGCCATTTCTTAACAACACCTTGATTAAGGTGGACGGAGCAGCCCAAAATTGCCCACAGGTACAGTTGTGTAATCACCACCACGCCAAAACGTGACACAGCCTGGTGGGTCCCCAGCTGCTCCTTACCTTTGCAGTCAGTCCTCACTCCAGGTCCAGGCAGCTGTAGAAGGGCTAGGCCAGGTCACTGCGGAGTAGCAGCAAGACTGTCTTATCTTAAGCCTAATTTCCTGGTGTTGGCTTCATCGCTTAAGAGACCAAATTTTGACTGGGAAGAAGGAGAATGCACAGGTAAATCATTGGACTTGATAAATTTCTTTAGGTCTGATAATTACCAGATTTTGTGGAAGCATGGTTAGAGGCTCATGGGTCACTTTCAGAATAAAGTTAGCCAATAATGAGATTTGCCTTGGAATCCAGAAATACCCTGGGTAGGATTTGGGGTTTGAAGTAACTTTAATGAACTAAAATTTCCCCGTTCTTTGAACTAGGGACTTACTGTGGGTTCCAGGCTGATCGACAGTCTTCACTTGAAGTCCTTCTGCGTCCACCTCCCAAGTGAAGAGATTGCAGGTGTCACCAAGCCTAATCTCCAAATTTTAATCCTATACTTGACCTTGGACCCTTACGTTTAACCTTTACTAAAATAAAAGAAGCTTTAGTTTTATGTAACTGTATATAATATACTTTATGTAAAAGATAGTATATAATATGATATATATATATATATATATATATATATATATATATATACACATATACATATAGAGAGAGACACACCAATATATACAACTAAAGCCTTTCTCTCTCTGTCTGTGTGTGTGTATATTTCACATGCTTACCATTCAGAATGGAGTTGGTTATCTTCCTCTGACTATGGAAACATATAGGACATCAACTCTTATTTTTAGGAGATTTTTACCTCAGACTTTCAGTCTACTTTGTGTGGTGGGCATGCTCAGGAGGCCGGGCCAAGATGAAGCATCATTGTTAGGCTTTATTCCAAGTTCTCTGGCTACCAGACATTTGACTTCCAATGGTGAGCAGTCAAGTGCTGTAGCCAATCTGTAGAAGGAAGTAGAGTGGAATCACCTGAGCAGCATTTCACACGCGTACCACAGCTCAGAACCAGATGTTCCCTTCTTACTCTAAATATGTTTGTGCTCCTGATGGCCAACTGACATCTTTTGTTTTGATTTTCCAATTAAATTGCAAGTGTTCCTAGATGAAGAAATGGTGCTGTGAACACTTACCCTAGGAGTAAAAGGGAATAGATTGGTAGGATTCAAGGTCAAGGTCCTAGTCAACGTGGGTTCTGTGACCCTCATCTTACACACTGAAACTGTGTTAAAGGAGTTTTCACCTCTTTGTTTTTTTTTTAAGTAAAGTTGGAATACTCTACTTCTAGATCTGTGTCCAGAACACATGTTTTTCCAGCTTATATTTTTCTTTGCGATATTTAGTGGGAAAATTAACTTTTAATCTTTCTTTTTTTTCTTGAAAAAAGGGGTTTATTGATTTTTTTAAACTGCAAATAGTCGCTACAAAAAGTTTTTTTTTTTCGTTTAAATAAATTCACACAAAGAAAGAGAATTAGAAAGCGACGGTAGTGACCAGAAAGAGGATAATAATTACATTCATCTTTATGTGTGTGTGCCAGTTGTTTATGTTAGCATTGGAAAACTCCAACCTGGAATCCAGAACCCTGAATCTGCAAGTGGAATGTCTTGAGATGGGCACATGAAGTCAAAGGGTTTCCCTCTCTCTCTCTCTCTCTCTCCCTTTTAGAAGCTAGACATAAAAGGTGGTTTCCTTCTGTACTGTCACAGAACTGGTACATACATACTCAGTCCTACCTGTGAAAGCCCTAAAGAGAAGAAACTCAATTTGCAGTCCAACATAAAGGGAAGAATTTCTAAAATAAATAATCTAACAATTTTTTGCATTTTTTAAATTAATTTTTCACTTTTTAAAAATAAAATAACCAAAAAAGTGTAAAGTTACAAAATGTTGTTGAAGAATAATATACTAAAACTGTGGAAAAAAGGAAAGACATGTCACAAAATTTTAAGATTAATATGAAGATCATAATTTAACATAAAAGAATATGTTCTATGGATTTGTCATCCCAATAAATATGAACAAAATAACAAAAAAAAGCATAGCTTGGCAATAAATATGTTTTGATAAGTTAAATAAGCTTTTTTATATTGATGTGTAATGACAAGCAAAATTTTTGCTCTCCAATTTCTGAAAGTTAGGTGAAGTATAAACCCAGGGAAAAAAGCATGGCGTGAGGGCTCTAAGGTAGACCTAAGGTATTCTAGAGCAAAATCCATTAAAGCTACTTCTACAGGAAATCGCTTGCCCGGGTTGTGTGGGTCTTCAGGGAGGAAGGTCGAACTAGCTGGACAGAGGGTTGACATAAGTGGGACTTGGTGATTTAATTTTTTTTCTCTTTTCTTTTTTTTTTTTACGTGGGGAGGACAGGGAAACTAGATGGACTATGAGAGACTTGATTTTGGTGCTAAAGTTCCCCAATTCATATGTGACATCTTAAAAATGATAACAAAATGAGAGAAAAGCTGAGGAAGAAAAACATGTAAGGAGTGAGCAGTTAATGGTATTCATTCCACATACAGTATCAGTGTAAAACTTTTAATCTTTCCATAGCTGTGTTTCCATTATTCTGTCTGTCGAAGTTGAATGGACTCATCTCTCTTTTAATTTCTTGTTTGGAATTTTGGGGAAATATAATTTACTTGCAGCAATAAGTTGTATCCCCTACCTCCTTTTTTTCCTTTCATAGGCAACCACTACAACATATGCAGATTCCTGAGAGAGAAAAATAAGATGTGAAAAGGTGGCTTTCTTCAAAGGCACCAGGAACATTAATGTCATGTCTGAAGCAGCCATTTGTGTCAACGGAACAGAACTTTCAATGGAAAATTGTGCTGTGTTACCTTTCAGAGCAGGAAATGCTAATTTGGGATTTACAGTTTTTGAACTGGAGGGCTGCATTTTGCATGGGATTTTGTTTAATTTTCAGTGAAAAAAGGCATTTGAAACACAACTGCCTACAGCCAACTGTCAACAACAATCAACTGTAATAGCACAGAGCCTGTCACTGATGTGTGTGGCGATGTGGTAATCTTCTCAATTTAGCTGGATGTTTCTTCTTTGTATAAAATAGCTGAAAGTCTTGCTAGGCATTTATGAATATCGGAGGTGTTATTAGGCTGATGATGGGACCAGATTAAGGAAGTGTACATTGGTTCAAAGTGTCAGTTAAAGAGATACAAAATGGGGCAGTCCATGGTCCTCTGTAGAAGGGGCTCTGTCTTTCAGGTTCGCTCCATGTTTGGGTAAAAGCTGAGTTCCTCTGCAGTGTCTTTCTGAGAGGAAATGAAGTTCCTATGCTATTTTTCCCCTAGAAGTCTATTTTTGTTCATTAAGAGGATGAAATGGGGGGAAAAAAATCTCTGAAGATGGAGGTGAGTGGGGAAGGCTCTGGACATGTCCCAGGCCAGGCCAATTGGGCTTCCCTTCACTCTTCATGGAAAGCGAGGGCTAGTACTAAGCCACTGAGGCCTAAGGATGGAGAAGATTCTCCTTTGGGAATCTTAGTGGCTGTGTGCCCTTGAGAATTCTCAATAACAATTGGCAATATTGTTGGCAAATACAAGGTGAAAATAAGACTGTGCTGTATCCTATCTTAGAAAAGACAAAGCTGACACATTATTGGTTGTCATCAAACCACGGTGGCCTTAGTGAAACACGCTCTTTTCTCTCCCTTTTTCTCTCTGTCCCTCCCCCTCCTCCCTTCCTTTTTTTTTCTGACAGAGTATTCCTATATATCCGAGGTTAGATTTGAACTCTTGATCTTACTTCTTGACACCCAAGGGCTAAAATAACAGGCTTGTATATAGCCACAACAGCAGTTAGTCTTCTTATATGAAAGGGGTTTAGAGTGAAATAACACTTTGCTTTCAGTTATCAATTAAAAAAATATTTAAAGTTAGCCATGTTAAAATTCTGTTCTGATCATTTATTAATTTTACTGTAGCTAAGCTCCCTGTCATACTGTATACAGAATATGTGTTTGTATATAATAAACATCAATTATCTATATTATTATGATTATAATTAACAAACAACATAGTAATGTATTGTACTCACCACAAAAATGGAAGGGGAAATATATTAACAGCTAGGATTCATAACTTGCTTAAAGTATGTTCATGTTCTTCATTACTATGTTTTGTGTCTATGGGGAAGAAAAGTGAATCACTTTATTTAAGTAACATGGAATACAATTCAGAGACACAGACTGCATGATGACTTTAGAGCAGGTCAGTACCCTGCTGAATTTTATGAACTGCTCACCCACTGTCCCTGTGCAACCCCTGCTTTCTATATGTATGGCTCCTGTTCATTTTCCAATCCACTTGCCTTGCCATGATGATGGACCTCTGACAGAAGAATATGGTCAATGATGCTTCTTGCTGCACACCAGAGAAAAATTAGTTAAGCCACTCCAATAAACATCATCTATGGTTCTTCACTTGAGTATTGACAAATGGCTTGATGCACAAATTTGAAGACTATGAGGAGGAAGAGAGGTAACCCTAGTCTTCACAGTTATGCACAAATTCAAACTACCCAAGCCAAAGGAACAGAGCAAAAACAGCAATGCCATGGGAGAGGAGGGCTTGCCACAGCTTCCAAGTTTTCTATTAATTCTCATGGGAACTCTGCGGTTTCTTCAGATCCTCAGAGGCTTTGTCTCTCTATGAAGAATTCTTCTTGACTTTGCACTCATAAGAATGGGTTTATCACTTGCATTCAATTAGGAAACTTGTGAGCCCAAGGCACCATGTCAGAGTGGCAATTTCTAACCACTGCATGTGATAGAATTAAAAATAAAACAGAAAATTGGTTTGAGGAGTAAAGAGCTTATTAACTGTAAACAGAGTCTTGGGAATGAGAGATTGTAGAAAAAAGGAAAGGCAAGGAACATTGTTTTGTTAGTTACTCATGAACATGTGACAAGGTCTTTGCATATATGGTGATTACTTCCTCTTGGGATTGATGGTCAACAAAGAATGTAAACAGATGTGGAAATATTGAGTTATACAATCCGAGGACATCTATGAGGGAACATATAGGATAAAGCATGGTAGATCTGTTAGAGGCTTGGTGAAGGGTTTCTTTAGCATCAAATGTTTTTGCTGATTACTTGCTGACATTTACTGAGTAAAAACTCTCATATGACCTTGATTAATTCCCTTTGTTTGTGTGATGCTGGCCTATGATGGATCTCAGATGGAGGGAGGTGTCCTCAGAGCAACCTAAGCATGGGCAGAGGTGGGAATCAGTGTATACTCTCATCTTTTATCTTCAAAGAAGAGACCTAAAAAATTAGCAGGTTTTGAATGTCATTTTCTTTTTCTATGTGGAATGGATTTGGATAGTAGCACATGAAACAACAGTGACAGGAACCTACTTTCCATTAGGCAACTTACAAGATTAAATTCTCTCATTTGAAGCACAAAGCCACCCACCACTCATCCGGTAATCAGCAGCATTTCTGTAGGAAGTGACTCCCTGAGCCTCAACCTTCTCTGTGGATCTGGGTAAGAGTGGTTCTTCTGGACCAAAGGATGCTCTAATCTACTGCCTGCTTCTTCTAACATCACATTTCAGCCTAAATATGAACTTTTAATGAGTAGCTCATATGGAAATAATTATTGTAAAAGAGAAATTAATACCATTACCCATTTGCTTTTTTCTTTTTTAGAAATGATGTGGTATTCCATTTCAAACTTTTCAACTGTTTTGATGAGAATACACACACACACACACACACACACACACACACACACACACACACATACACACAGAAGTTGGAGAAATAAGTGATTTCTCTTTTTTGTTCTCATTATACCTTCTTGTTAAAATTACATATCTAATTTCTAGAGGTAGGCATCCCATTGAGTGCTCAGGATAGGAAGACAGAAGATTGCTGTTGGATGCCATCAAGATCATTGAATACCCAGAATAAAGCCCCTACAGGGTACCAGGCTCATAAATGTGAAAGCAAAGAGGGATCTAGAGCATTAGAGAGGCAATGCACCACACACAGGACTGCAGTTACCAAGCAGCAGAATTTATTGAGCATGGAAATTTCTGTCACTAAATAGATGAACAGTCCTCCAGAGTCCTTCCTGAGATGCCAGACAAGTGGCCCAGCAGGAGTTTTCTCTTCTTCAAGGATGCTACTTGGGAAATAGAAAAGTTAGGTAGCTCTAGGCACACTGACAAGTAAGACTATAGATGGACAGGGCCAGAAGTTGCATGGACCAGTATTTTAAAATTCAAGTGCTGACCTGTTAGGGTATTTCTCTAGGGACCCTGATCTTGGCATCATTTGATCATGGTACTTTTAGTTTCTTTTTCCTGAGTAAATGTGGTGATAAAGTGCAATCACCACTGCCTCCTCTGTACATCACAAATTACATACTATGAAACAATTGTAGGTGAACTGTGCCTCCTCACATTCTGATTTATGCCAATGAGAAAGCATACATGTACTTCTCTTTATAAATAGGTTTGGAAAAAGCATGAGACCTGTATGCATTTTTCTTTCTGTTCTTTCCATTTTTCTTTATTTTTTTCCTTTTGCAATACTGAGTATTGAACTCAGCACTTTACACATGCTAAGCAAAGCACTCTGCTGCTAAACTGTTTCAGGCTTCATGTTTGATGGGACTGCAGTCTCTGACATTTGCCATACATTTACCCAACAAATGCTGATTGGGAGCCTCCTCGGCAGCAGAAGTCAGGAAGGGATGGGGCACCAAATAAGACTACCCAGGTATTGGTGAAATTATTTAGGCCACTCCACTATTGGTGAAATTATTTAGGCCACTCCACATAGTTAAAAGGGAGGTTTATTTTGTGGGATAACTTACAAATGAAGGGATAGGTTGTAGGGTCTGGCAAAGGTATGGCGCAGTCCGGCGGTGTTCTCTGGAGAACTCTGCTTGGTCTACCTCCAGCGTCCAGGGTCCCAGAACCAAGAGAGACCTCTCCTCTCCATTCTGGGTCTTCAGCTTCCTCCCTCAGCTCTGCCTATATATATATATATACACACACGTGTGTGTGTGTGTGTGTGTGTGTGTGTGTGTAAACATGTATATGACCCAAAACATTTTATATATATAATGTTTTAGAGCTATCAGTGAACCCACTATCCATGATTTGCTTGGCAAATAATACAAATTCTACTTTATATAATCTAGAAGCTAGAGAGGACAAGGAGCTGCATTGTGAGCATTTGCATACATATCTGTATTCTCTAGAAAACTCTTGACTCCTCGAAGCAAATACTAACCCAGGTCTTTTGTCTTCCATAACAGCTAACACCCTGTCGTGCACATAGTAGGGACTCACCAAATGAAATTTAACTATAAAAATCTGCTAGTTCTTGCCAAAGATATTAGCTAGTGCATGTTTGGAGAAAATTAACTAACAATTAAGATTTTAAAAGTCAGGATTCCCATGGATTTTGGCTGAGAAGACTCATTTTCTTACTGATGGACATAAGGCTTTTTAGACCAATGAATCTGGTGTCTTGCGATCTTGCCAACAAGGCCTGGTGGGTGTGAGGAAAGGGTGTGAGCGGAGTGCAGATGTAGCGGAGTACTTGACACTCGGACATCTCTTGCCAGGACTCAAGAACTAAACCAAGAGCTGCAGAGGCTAGCTTGAAGTTTATGAAAAGTCTATCCTGCCTTCTCCTGAATGGTTTCAAGTTTCTTGTCTGTTGCACTCACTTGAGAAGTTTATTCAAATGATTCCTTTGTTTGATTATACTATGTGTAAAGTCTGTATCTAGAGGTGAGTGTAGGAAGACAATTTAAGTAACAATTATTCCTTCTGAGAACTGCACCTTAACTCATAAGCAGTAAAGGGAAGACAGTTGCGATGTTATCTGCTCTGGGTTTTCCTATGGCTTGTTCATAGACATGTATTTACACATATACATTAAAGCACATGGTAGTTTTTTCACATGTAAAGTGAATCAGATGATTGCTTCAGACCTCTTGCTTTGGTGGTGGGACTAGAGGTGGCCTCAAATTGTATCTCTGAGCAGATTTTGGGGTAATGGCCTGTGGTGATATTTTAATTGTGCTGAAATGTGATTTTATTTGTATGTTAATAAAGTTTTCCTGGAGATCAGACGTCATTAGCCAGCCAGGAATAGAAGTCGAGTGGTGGTAGCCCACACCCTTAATCCAATCACATAGCAGGCAGAGTCTCTGTGTGGTCAAGGACACAGCCAAGTGTGGTGACCCTTGAGTCTTTAATCCCACTAACAACCGTAGAGACCAGGAGGTCTGTATAGACAGGCAGTGACGAGGAAGTGATGTGGCTGTGCTTAGAGCCAATGAGAAGGCAGAACAGGAAAGCAATAAAACACAAGACAAACAGGAAGAAGGTCTATCTCAGGGGAAGGATGACAGCAAGTGGTAAGATAAAAGTAGTTTGACTCTTCGCTAATGCTCTGATCTCTCACGCTTTTAACTCTGTATTTGGCTCTGTGTTTCCAATTTACTAAGACTGTTTATAATTTCATCTACAATGGCCAGGAAGGCAACTGACATGGAAAGAAAGTGTGATTATCGTACCTCGCCCAAGCTTTATGTACCTTAATCTATCTATGAGGTAAATTCCTGAGAAATGGACAGTGGAAATTGCTAATTCACTGAGCTATTCATCTATTTGTATAGTCAATAGATGATCGCTAAATATGTAATGTAACATATGCTAGGGACTAGGAATATCACAGAAAATAGAAGCAGAATAAAGATAAAATCTATAGAGAAGTGAATTTTAATCAAATTACCCCACCAATATACCATTGTATCTGTGACAAAGACCAAGTGCTTAATATTGTGAGAGATTGTAGCAGAGGCATCCAACTGCTCAGGGAAGCTTCCTTTACAGAGCCTGGTTTTGCCCATAGAATGCTTTTTAGAGAGCTTGTATGGCAAGTGTGCATTTGCCCTCCATCTTGTCTTTGCCCTCCAGGTCAATGTGTATACATGATTTAATCTGACTGGATTTATTGTCCCACTTTTTCTTTCTCCCTCCTGTAATGTATATACGTATGTATATATGTATATATGTATGTATTTCACACCACCAGAACTATTTTAATGGAGACATGTTTGCTCAGCATCTCGAGGAAATGCTAAGAACTGCATCCTGAATGGAATATCTCCAGTCACTCACTGGACCCTGGAGGATGTTGTCAATGAGCTGGAAAGCAGGGCTGAAGGATGGATCAGTACACTTGGCTTTTATGTTGCATGGTCCTATTTTGAACTGCATTATATTAAAATAGAATGCACTGGAGGTGGAGTGATGTGTGCTAAAAACAAGGATTCAGCTAACCCTACCAGTCACTCACAGAAGGCTTTTCATAATTAGTAGATCTTCCCTGAACCTCAGTGACTCCATCTGCAATATGGGAATTACAATTCTACCATTTTGTAGCATTTTTAAAGTGGCCAGTAAGGTAGATAGTGTAGTTGAAAGCTCAGACAGTGTCTTGATTTAGTAAGAGGCTCAGTAAATCTTTGTTTCTTTCCTCACCTTCATGGATCTTCTTAGTTGCTTATCATGGGTCCGTTTATTGTAATTCTGCCAGGTTTACAATTTCAAAACAGGTATGCTTTACCATGGAAAGATGCTTGAGCGGAAAAATTAAGGAAGAGTTTCTATTCAGATGTGGAGAAGGTGAGATGTCTGACCCCAGTTCACAGGAGGATTCTACCAAAGAGGGAAGGAAAGATGAATGTTTATCAAAATGAGTCAAACCATGAGCAGGCTATGTGAGTTAGACACAGATGAGTTCATTGTTTTGCTTTAAACATATTTCCTGAAGAACGGAAGCCCTGTAACAGCACACATCGTTATGTATTTTAGACAAACAGCACTCTGAATCAAATTATGGTACATGCATAAAATATTAAAATAAGACATTTATAACAAATCTTTCTAACTTAATGCTTAGCTCTAAAACAGATTTATATATGGATAAGCAATAGGTGTGATAAATGCAGTACAGATATCACAATTTAAATTGCAAATCAAGAGGGCATCATGGGGGAAGAAAAGAATGCCATCCTGAAGTACTGAAGAGATGCATGTTTTAGGGCTACTGCCTGGTTTGGTTCAGTACTGTGTCTGGATGCCATGTTTGAGAATTCTACTGTCTGTCTTTGGTGTAATGTCTTACAATTTCAGTCTAAATTATCTGATTAAAATTTCCACACATTGTTCCTTTGGTTGATGGTTGAACTTTTGCAAGTGCATACTTCCTGGAGGCTTTAAGTCATCTCCGGGTGGGAGACTTTGGGAAAACATTGCTACTTTCCAGTTTAAAAAGACAAATGCAATCCTCTTCCTGTGCTTACCTCTGCAGCTAACCTGGGCCTTGGACTCTGGTTCTCTTGTGGGTTTTGAGGAGATGTGTGGTGAATGTAGCAAAAATTTGTCTCCAGAAACAATCCATGATGAAGGTTATTAAGCTTGTTTGATTTATTCTGTACATCTTTGGGGCTTTCAAGTTGAACGTCAGCAGGACTGAACACTTCTGGGCTGCATGGCCTGCTAGAATACAGTAGGAGTCCCAGAGTGATGAAAACCCTGAGGTATCCCCACGATGAAGCTATAATTTGGGATTTGTAAGGTGCCCCAACCTTAGGGAAGAATATCCTCTACTCTCACCGTCCTTGGACATGGAAACAGGAAGCTAAGTCTTTCCAAGCAGGCATGCTGAGGACCAAGGGCCTGTGAGAGGAAAGGAGAGAGCCAGGCGAAATGTTAAAACAGCATTTTTCAGAGCTGACAACTTAAGATATGTCTTTTAGCCCCATTTTCTCACAGCCAGTGAACTGAGACTGTCCTCCTAAGCAAGAGATAGAGCTGTTTTACTGGGAGCCTGTCTCCTTTACCTCATTGGCACTCTGGAGCGAGTCCCCTTCCAATCCAGTGTGAATGTTTCTCCACAGAGGAAGTCTGAATACTTGCACTTTAAAAACTGTGTGCTATTAAATTTTGAACGTGTGCTCTTCTGGTGTAACTGGCTCATCCATCTTCCTCTTTCCTACTCCACCTAGCCCAGTTGTTCTCAAAACACTTCAGTGGTTGTTTAAAAACACTGAAGCTGGGGCTGGAGAGATGGCTTGTCGGTCAAGAACATTGCTGCTCTTCCAGAAGATTTGGATTTGATTTCCAGCACCACATTCCCAGACTCACAACTATCTGCAACTCTAGTTCCAGGGAATCAGATGCCCTCTTCTGGCTTCCATAGGAAACCTGGAAAATATGCAGGCAAAACATCTATACACATTTTAAAAAATAATAATTTTAAAATTGTTTTTAAAAAGCAATAAAGGGAGAAATGTCTTTTATTCTAGATTATGGGTGGCAACCTTCAATCATATTATATGCCAGCCAGCCAGTCATTCCAGAAAAGAAAAAGAAAGCCTGTATATATGCTGCTGGTAAATTTTATACACACATACACTCTCTCTCTCTCTCTCTCTCTCTCCCTCCCTCTCTCTCTCTCTCTCTCTCTCTCTCTCTCTCTCTCTCTCTCTCTCTCACACACACACACACACACAATATTTACCTCATTTAAGTAGGTAAGTATAAATCACAGTTAAGAAGAAATTAAATGTAAGCAAATCCTGCACTATAAGACGTTTCTTGGTACTAAGGTGTATCAGTATGGATCACCATGTTTTATTCCATTGAGAATCAAGCACAATGAAACAGAAATGTAGTATTAAATCTATAGCACCCATCAGTTCCATTAGTCATGTGTCCTTGAGTGTAGCTAATCTCAGTGGAGTATCACTGTAAATACAAAACACATGCCAGGGTGGGAGCTTTAATACAAAAACATGTTCTTCATGGACTTTATAGAGATATCATCCCAAAGTGGCATTATTTGGATGTGTTAGATTAAATAGCATACATTATTAAATCAGCTTCCTATGTGTGATGGTTAATACTATCAACTTGACAAGATCCAGGATGACTAGAATGTGAGTAGAGTGTGCTTGTGAGGGAATATCTAGACTAGGGTAATGGAGGGAGGAAGACCCACCTTGAATGTGGGGGCCATCATGCCACATGTTGGGGTAACAGGCTGACTAAGAAGGAGAACGCAAACTGCATATTCATCCCTCTCTGCTCCCCGACTGCAGACTCCATGAGACCAGACACTCTAGCCATCATGACTTCCTGGCCATGGTGGTCTATACCCTGGAACTATTAACTGCAAGGGAATCTTTCTTTAAATTGCTTTTATAAGCATCACAGTAACAGAAAAAGTGATATACTGCATTTCTTTTCACATCTTTAAAATGTGGCTGCTTGAAAATTCAATAATTGTGCATGTGGCTCACATTATAACCCTACTGATGGGGGTGACCAGAATTGATGTAAAATGGTGTGGAACTGATTTTGGCATTTGGCCACTCACAATGGTTTCCATAGTATACTGGGAACTCAGCATGAATGCCTAAAGTGACCCCTTGATTTGGACTCCAAAATGATGAGTAGCCACTGCTAATGTACCTTCTTGGTGAGTTTGGATTTTTATTTTGAATACAGGAAGACTTGCCAACTTTATCACTTGTTTTCCCATGTATTAGTCTCTACTTTTGGCTTTTCATGAGATGCATGTACCTATTTATCCTGAAGGGGGGCAACTTGTTGAATGTGTTTTGGGGCTTTGGATTTCAGGTCATCTGTGCTCAGTACCAGCACTTACTTGTGACTTATATATAGTTAACACCTCTCTTACATGGTGTTTACTCACCTCTGAAATAGAGCAATAGCTGACAGCTTTTGGGAGAGTAACAGCATTTTGTGAGGTGACACTACTGTACTGTGAATGTAGGCAGTGCCCAAAGAAATGGATCTCCATCAACATCCTTTATTTTTTTTAAGTGCCTTGAGACCATTTCGAGGACATCATGACTGATCCAGTTTTTAAGTGTGAAGAACATTATTCTGAATATTATGCACAGGTTTGAAATATCTATATACGCAATGCACTAGTGTAGAAAATCACCCCCACAGTGCTCACCTGTGCATCTTTGATCTGCTCTTCTTCATGCTGAAGACTGCTGCCCTTACCCTTCTAATCACGCAAGGCTCAGTGCCACCACTTTGTATCAGCTCCTTGACAACTCCAGACAGCACCAGTTTACCAACTTGATAGAACGTATGGTGGAGGCAATCCAGTTCCAGTTGAATGGTAAATATGGGCCTGATGCTCCAGATTCTGAGGTTGAACTTCAAGCTCCCACATTTGGTTTCTTCATCCAGCCACAGTGAAGGTAGTAGCTGAGCCTTCTATCTCCTTTATGACCCCCAACATCTTGCTCAAAAAAATACTTGTTGATTGATTGATAAACAAAGGCATGACTACTAGAAAATTCTTTAATGTAGCAGTAATTATTCATGGTAGAGGATGCCTCAGGATGAAATATTGCATGCTGCCTTTACAGGTCTCTGTAGTGAACAATGAGCACACATATCACACTTTAAGATTACCATTGTATAAAATCTCCATCATATTTAACTGTTTAGTTTTAGAAAATGTCTGTGTTAGTAGAAAAAGATGATGTAAGTCCATTTGAGACATATATCTATCTGTAATTATATCCAAAATTTTGAGGCTAATGTCTATATTTATATTTCTGAAATAGATATTTGTTTAGATATCTATGTACAAATACATCTAGACATTACTAGCTCTTTATCCCTTTACATATATTCAAAAAGACCTTTCTCCTCTGTCAATATAGATAAAGATATAGATAAATAGATATAGCCAGACCAGGGAAGTACTCAGTTTCTGTTTGTAGTCTTCTCTCAATAAGGCAGTGGGACATTGGTGCTTTCAATTGAGCTTAGAGACATTGAATATGGCATTCATGTCATTAAAAATAGTTAACAGTTCTTGGCTACATTCACAAAGAAGTCCCCTAATGCTTCCTTTAATTGGCAGGATCCACACATGGTATATATTTGCAAATGTGCTCAGCACTGAAGGCTGGAGCTGTGTGTGTGTGTGTGTGTGTGTGTGTGTGTGTGTGTGTGTGTGTGTGTGTACATGCTCTCCTGTAGGCAATACTCCACCCTGATCAGATAATTGGTGCATTGTACTAGGACACACTGTAGGCAGACAATGCCTCTCATACCACCACCCCCCATACACTTTTTTTAAACCCTGAAATATGGTTGATATGGTCCATTGCAAAATGAACCTATATTGGAAATGGCAAAATTGTAATGTAAAATATACTGGGGTCAGTGGGGTGTGCTGTTTTTGCATATATTTTTTCTCCCCTGACCCATGCCATTCCTCTGCATACAGGGGAAAAAGCTTCATCTCACACAGAAATGTGATGTCCTTTACTGCCAGAGGCTGTTGCTGTTTTAAATGAGGAAAAAGCACAATGCATGAAGAAGGAAAATTAAAGCATATTCATTTTGGAAATTAGATATGGTGTCAGGAGACTCTCAGAAAATAGCCCCGTTTGAATGAAGCCCTGCACTACAAGACAGTTCACTGAACTTCTGACCACTATTTATTCGATGAAAGCTTTTGAAATAGGGGAGGGGGCAAAACACTTCATAGCTGCTTAATAACTCAGTTCATTTTTCTTTCTTCCTTTTCCCCCACCAGATATTTGTCTGTCCCTTTGGTATATATAAGATATGCAAACACTATGGTTTATTGGCAGGCCTTTGTGTTAATATGTCCAGGCTGATTCCAAAACACTCAGCCACTGGGCAAATCCCCCAGGCCAGGCCTGTGACCTTCCTTACCCTCCATAGCAGCCTGCTTTCTGCCTGTGGTTAGTGTGGATGGTTATCCCCAGTCAGGAGTGTGTAAGCCTTAGGAGTGACAGTGACCTTTTTAGGGGTCATTCTACAAATGCAAAGAGAATACCTCTTGCAATTCCCAAGGACGCTTTATGCAGAATTGAACAGGGATGGGGGAGATGATGGAAAAGGCACTTTGCCTAATTTCTCCCTTTCTATTATTTGGAAGAACAGTTCTCAATTTGTGATCATCCCCTGTCTGCTTCACTGCCTCCCTCCTGCAGAGCACATCACACCAGTCAGGTTAAGTGGGATTCAAGGGCCCTCCAGGAAGAAAAGCCCTGAGTTTTGATTCAACTCTGAATAAGGCAGTACCTGGGAAGATGAGGCAGATAAAGAGTTAATCTTGAGTATTGGGTGGGGCCGATTAGAGGTAGAAGAAGAAATCCAATTTGAATTGCTATTAATGAAACATATGCTTTAATTATTACATAGACATGAAGCATGAAGCTAAATATCACAAATTCCAGGTTGTGAGCCCATGTTGCCTTTATTGTTTTTATTACCATTCATGCAATGATATCAAATGGAAAAGTCACTGCATTTGTTTAATTTGTTTTCTGGGAAAATGAAGACTTCATTCTAAGTGACATGCTTTTCTGTTGCTCCTTGGTAACTTGTACCACCAAGGGCACAGGTTGAGCTATGCCTCTCTCAGGATCTAGGGGTACCTGCACTGTTTCTTTCTGGTCCTTGTTGGGCTTGATTCTCACAGCTTTACCCCTCATTCTGCTCCTGGGTTAATTAGTGGTCCTCAATTTTACTAAAACGTAAAGTGATGTGGAGGTTTGATTAGTGGCTGAGGTGGGGTGAGGGCAAGGGATTCCAGGGAAAGGCATAATAATGAGATCTCTCAATGCCACAAAACATCCATGTATCTGATACTGAGTTTGCCTGAGTGTCCTTGACATAGCAAATGGGGCTAACACATCCCTGCACAGACTGGGAAAAATGACACAAACAAGAAAACGTAACAGTTTCAAGCAAGCATGTTGCTGTTTTCCTGTCTTGTGCTTCGGGTTGGGAAAAGTCACTTTGCTGGAGACCCTCCCCACTCAATATTAGTCACTAGTAGAGGTTTTTTCCCTCCTTTGGGCTGGAAATTTCTCTCCTCTCACTAGCCGGTAACAACCCTTCTGCTCGTCCTTATGTCAAACCTTCACAATTGAACGAATATGATCCTGACAATTGGACAGAACTGGGAGAGTGTTCTAAGGACCATTCTGGCTCAGGACAAGAGCTCCTGTGGCAGACTGCTTTCTGCCAGGACTGGGAGGGTGAGCTCTGTAAGCTGACCAGGGCCATTAGCTAAGAGAAAACTGAGAAGTACTTTCATCAAATCTTGGCCTCTGCAACTCAGCTCCTCCTCCCTCCACCCTGTCTCACCCTTTCCTCATATTCCCTCATCCCCATCCCTAGCCCCTTGGTTCTCAGTCACCCTAGGTATCTTGGCAAGCCCTCAGCTGTGTGGCTTTGCTTCAATTTTGTGAGAGGAGAACCCCAGTGAACCCTGTTCTGTGCTCTGGATCCCACCCTAATAAATACAACTGACAGGGCCAGGAAAGGGAGGCACCATGCTGGCCATGGGAACTGTGGGCCCAAATCAAGCTCCAGTGTTAGTGAGGTCACTCAAAAGTGGAAGCAGGGGGAGTGAGGGATGTATGAGTTCCAGCTTGTCGGGTCCTTCACCCGACTGCTCCCTGTCTTTGCAGACTTTGTAGAGATGGACCTGTGACATTGAGTGCTCTATGTGTGTTCGTCTGTCCTGCTTTGGCAGTGGAACAGCATCACAGCTGTCACAGCGTTTGTGATAGTCCACAGTTCCCTGCCACTTGTGTGGCTGCTGGGGATTGGGCATTTGAGATGATGAGGGAAAGAGAAGAAATGCAGAAGCCCAACACGATTAGCCACAACAACCTCTTTGCTTCTTAAGGACCTTTGGAAGAGAAAGAGTAGACAGGCGTGAGCAGAATTCCTGCTTTGCTTAATTACAAATGGACATATTATTTCAGGGATTAATGAATGTATTATTGTGGGAATTTGAAATATGACCCGAGTGTAAATAGCATGCAATGACTATCAAGCTTTATATGCAAATCTGTTGCAGAAGCAAACATCTCATAGAGTAAGACAACTTCACTGCATCCTGAAGATGAAGGCCAAGGTGTCCTCTGGGTCATGAGGGCTTTGTTGGCAGCTCTGGTTGAGTGGTTATTCCTGTGGGGGGTCATCAAGAATTGGAAGCATTATAGTAGACACTCCTTTCTTTACAGAACTGAGTTTCAGACGAGGGTTCTGTGACACAGGAGACTAGTAGCTAGGAATTGAAGGGATAGAGAGAGGGGCAGGATTGCATTTAAATCCCACATTTGGCCTGGGGCAAGTCAGATTAACCTAATTTCAGCCATATCATTAGTAAAACAAGAAGACAAGTTTGTTTTTATGGCACTGATACAAGATTTGAAAGAAATATTGGGGCAATATTTACTCAATACAAAGATAGAGTTGTTGTTATTACTAGTGTAGTAACAATTGTTGTGGAGGGTGCTAGGAGAGGCTTCTCAATGGGACCATGCCATTCCACAGCGCCCCCATCTCACACAGAAGTAAACTAAGTTTACAAGGAACTCAGCACTTTGCTGTGTTACATAAACCATGTTAGGTCCGGAGTCCTGTGTGCTATTTTCATCTCCCATGTATTTATGGTCTTCGCCTTCAGTTCTCGTCAGCTTAAATGGTTTACTATCCACAGGAGAGTAGAATTCATGGCAGAAGAACCATGTAACGCCCTTTTACATACCATTTTAGTTTCTAAATTTTTTTTGCTTTCAATAGCTGCTAACACTCCCCACCCCTTTTAAAGGAGATAAAAGTTTGTCAACATTTTTATTTCAAAGAACTTCATGATTTCCATCTCAGACCTGGGGAGGCAGAAGCTGGCACCTCTCTAGAGGCCACTTGCTAGCCAGCCTCATTTAAGCAGAGACTCAGGTTACTAAGAGAACTTTTCTCAAAAGGTAAGGTGGAGAGCAGCTGAGGAAGATACCCAAAGTTCCTCCGGCCTCCCTATGCATGAATGAACATTTGCACATTCAACATCATGCACATGGACACACACACACACACACACATAACACACAACACACACATTCCTTTCCTTTATCAACATAACTTTATGTGTACCGGGATGGTAAAGTATAAAAATAGACCAAAGGAGATTTCTAGTAAAAAAGAAGCATGAGCAAAAGAACAAGTGTGGTGTCTTCATGGACCACATAAACTGCAGCAGCAGGTCAGGAGGGATGCATGAGTACATGACTAAAAGTCACTAGGTTCATGGATAGGGCTTTGGTTTAAACTGGACAACCCTAATCCATCAGTAGCCTAAAATGGGTACAAATTTTATATGACTGTTTTTTTTTTTTCTTTTTGGTTTTTCAAGACAAGGTTTCTCTGTGTAGCTTTGGAGTCTGTCCTGGAACTCACTTGGTAGCCCAGGCTGGCCTCGAACTCACAGAGATCTGCCTGTCTCTGCCTCCCGAGTGCTGGGATTACAGGCTTTTGTATGACTTTTAAAAATGATTTTTATAAGATGTCTATGAACTTAAAATAAACTGACATGGGAAATGCTTTAAATATTCTAAGGTTCTATTCAATTACATATGCTAATATACATGTTTATGTTAAATGTTTCATTAATATTTGCTGACGGGACTACCATAATTCACATACACACACACACACACACACACACACACACACACATACACACACATACACACACATACACACACATACACACATATACACACATACACACACATACACACACATATACACACACATATACACACACACATACACACACATATACACACACATACACACACACATACACACACATATACACATACACATACACACACACACACATACACTCTCACACACACACACTCGAGCATGTGATAGCTGTAGAACAATCAGGTAATATAAGGAAGGATTTTGGGAACACAGAGGAGGAAAACATTGTAATTCTCTAGCAGAGTGTTCATGCACCCTGTCACTGTCTTCACTGTACCTATTCTCAAAGCCCTTAGCCATGGTACTGGATATATACTGACAGACAAGTTTTGTTCCATTTAGTCAAAAACATTAGAGAAGCTCCCTAAAATGGGATCTTGCTGACAAAACAATTGTGGTATGACCCTGTAATATGGAGGATAATATCGAATGAATAAAAATCTAAACCCAAATGAAACCCTCTTTACCCTCCCTGTAGACATAGGCCTGCTTCTAAGCAAAGGCTGAGCTCACTTTCCTCTATCTCAGGTATGATTGAGTGTGCTGTGATTATGTACATCATTGTGTGTTTTCAGGTTCCTGCACCTGGGCCAACATCCCACTGAGATGTTTGCACTTGAGGAGATAAAGGTCCATAGAATGTGAGAACTTACACATGGCAGGTAAATGATAGAGTCTAATCTCAAAACAGATTTGTATTTAAAGATCACTGTCTTTCCAACACACCATCATAATGTACATTCGAATGCCATGTCTTAATTAGCAGACCAAGTCAAACCTCTCTCCCCTTCCCCAAATAACCTGCCTTTCATCTCTCCCTTAACATCATAGTTGAATTACTTTTCCAAAGTCCAAAGACAGGTACTAATTTGGGGCAATTAGTTTAGGTGTTTTGTGGGGCCTGGTTAACCTATGCTTTCTCTGATCTCAGACAAGTCAAGTTACCCAATTATTTCTGAGAATAATTAATGTGTTTTCATTCTCATCCATTTCTACTCTAGGCCATTGTTTACTTCAGAGAGGAGGAATAATGAATTCAAGTTACAGCCTGACATGACAATGAGGTTGCCAATAGAAATCAATGACATGTCCCATGACAAGCTAGGGTTTATGAGGCAGACAAACAGAGTCCTTAGATTTTACCTACTTCATTGTTCTGCCATTCAAGTGGATTACACTTTTCCTGTTATGGAAAGGGATAGTCAGGACAAAATGAGTCTGAGCTTAATCAAGTCAGAAGTGCTAATACAGAAGTCTTATAGGGAAAGTATATATCAAAAATGATGTTTTAATGATGAGCCTGGGTTGTCTATTAAGGTTGATATTTACATTCACATTTATCCACTTTAGAAGGGAGATGCAGACAGAGCAGATGAGGTCAAAGGTCTTCTCTTTTCAGCACCAGGAGACTAAATATTGGTGAACTGGAGTTATCCTCAGTGCAGGTGAACGTCATTTCATCCATTTTTCTACTTGTAAGTGCTCCTGTTAATTTGACCAAAGTAGCTCAGAAATATGTTCTAGAGAAAGCAGCAAAGGGGAAGTGGGAACTGGAAAGTCACAACTGCACACACAGCTACAATGTACTCTCTAACAGGGAGCCACAACTGAACACACAGCTACACTGTACTCCCTAACAGGGAGCCGCTGGCTGTAAGTGGCCAGTGTACTCTGCAAGTGGGGCCAGTATGAAATGAAATATGTGTGTTCGGGTTGTGGATGACTTTTAAATAAGTTATATTTTTAAATGACAGTCTCTAGGATATAATTGTTTAAATAAGATATCAAAGTATTTTCACCTTTTTAAAAAACCTTTTAAAGTATAGCTACTATGTCAAATTGCCTAAGTGGCTTGCATCTTCTTTTTAATAGAAGACAGTAGTCCAACATAATATGGAAATGATGGCACACAGGAATCAAATTCCAGTAGTTTGACTTCATTTAAGTCCAAATGCTGACATGCATTCTGTTTGTGTAGGATGTGGATTTGTTTGTTTCTTCAGCTGTGATGCTCATCCATTCCCCCACCATCCCATGCCCATTACACATCTTTATGCATGTATGAGGAATCACATCCTCTTTGCAAAGAGAGGAATTGTTCCAATAAATCCAAAGTTACATTTTTCATACCCTTTTATCAGGCTCTGAAGTAGGATAGCTTTGGACCACAGAGAAATGATGTTTTCCTGTATCTTTTGGTTTAACTAAAACTCCCAACCTCAAAGTGCATGATATGGAATGAGCTACTGGAGCAATTTATTCCTTTCTCTCCATGGATTAGAGAGGAGGTACTTGGAGCAGCTTGTTAAAGAGAAGAGCTTGGCCCTTGCCCTTGCTCTGTGTTTAATGATCCCTCTTCATGTGCCACCTCTCTAATCTGCAGAGAGATAGGGACAAATTGTATCTATAATGCAATATTACTTAACAGTATAATGTATGATAAATCATAGAATTGCATCCCTACCTTGTAATTGGTGAGATGTGTTGCATGAGAGATCCCCTAATTCAATAGAGAGTGGTTGCTCTTATGCATAACTGCCTCTCTGGATCAAACCAATTCAGCCTGCAAGTGATAAGCAGAGAGTTAAAGCTTTTTTTTTTAATTAAAAAAAAAGCAAAAATATGACTTAGAATGGCTTTTTAGGCCCCTGCATTCAAATGCCTGTTTAATAATCCTCTACTTGAACAGAGTCTCTTGTCCCCCTTTTCTGTAGGGGGCAGGGCTCTACTCTGTACAAGATAGGGACCTAAGAGGACATGTGTGCTCTCCTACTCAGCAATCATTGCTTTTGCTCTCTTGCCCTTAACCATGTGTTTTATGGTCTTCCTAACCTAACCCCCATGTACAGGCTTTATTCTGAATGCTGAATTTATATTCATTCCTTTTTCCTACAGAGCCCACTCACTGATGCCTCCAAATTCTTTCTTGGTATTGTCTTTTCTTTCTCTTTTTATTTCTTTAAACTTCTGGGCTAATTTTACTCTTCACCATGCTGATTGTGGCCTCCTCTTTCTTCCTCAGCTCCTGGTTGTCTTCACTTCATAAGTACTACTGGCCAAACAATGAACATCCAAGAACTTGTCATTGAAGGCAACTATATTTCTGCTCCTTGGTGTGCATGAGAGGGGAGCAGACATCTGGGTTGTGATTGCAAAAAGTAGCACACACCTGTCTTCTTGGTCACCCGGAAACCTCCAGCCAACATTTACATAGTCTGATCTGTGTGCAAAAATTAGTTATGAAGAAAACCAAAATAAAAATTGACTGGCAAGTTTAATTAAGTCTTTTATAGCTGTTATGACTCATATAGATGAAACTGTTCCAGCTGGATGGGGATAGAGACACAGCCAGTCTTTTGGGGAAGCTGAAGAAGCTTGGGCACAGTCACTGGTCCAGGGTTCTCTGATGCTTGTGTGGATAGGGAGTCTGAAGCCCAGATTTCTCAGCAGCTCAGACCTGTCCTGGTCCCATTCCCTCAGTCTGCCTCAGCAAACGTCTCTTGTGGAGTGCAGCTGTATGGTGCCATGCTCTGGCCCGAACAGAATCCAGTAAGGTTGTCACATAATCACTGCCCGCAGAATTTCATTAAGCAAATGACAGAGATTCTGTGATCTGATTTTATCATTTTCTTTTGAATGTTCAGTTGTACTTTACAAAAAGATAAATGTGCTCCTCTCTTCATCTGATCACTTCTCAATTCTGACTTTGTAAAGAGTAGAAGGGCAGCTTTTTGACATGAGCCATCAAGTCTGTCCAAACAGACATAGCAATGCCACTAAAATTACAGCCCGGCGATGTCTTGGTGCGAGTGACAGGTTTGGAGGTGGGGTTCCCTGGTGCGTTCCCTTAACATGTGCAATGCTTTTTCTGTGCTCCACTGTTCCACAGCTTAATAAAAAGAAACAATTCATTTGCTGAATACTTTAGAATACAATTTCCAGAGATGACGCTGCCACTTCTCCACTGCCAGATACATTTTTACTCTGCCTGTAACCAGGGAAAACAAGGTTGTGAGATGATGCCAGCCATGCTTCTCAGCTACACAATGTCAATAGCCCTTGATTTTGTTGCTGTTGTCACTAATTTCTCCAGTTAAAAAAAGTGTCATAAAACAAAATGCCTTTAAGCCCCACTGTGTAGCTTGCAGAGCGTCCTCACAGGAGGCGCGCAGAAGATTTGTTGTATGTTTTGAAATCACTTTTAGTCACTAATACTTAGACCCTTAAAAATGGCTTTCACACAGGTTTTTTGTTGCTTTTGAGTTTAGTTTTTTCCCATCTTCCTTGTGTTTCATGCTGACATTTTTACCATAAAATTGTATTTCCATCTAGGACAATGGCATCTTTTTTATTTTTATTTATTTTCTTTTTAGCAAAAAACACCAGACAATTTGGAAAATATGTAGGTTGATGGCAAATCGCAAGTGTTTCTGAGAAATGTCAGTGCTGGTGTCGAGGGCCTGTACTCCCCTGTTTCTTCTGTGAAGACAGAATTTGGTGCCTTCTGTCCTGACAGCCTCCACAGCATGCAGAAGTTTCTTTGTTTTTGCGGGGCATTGTCTGTCTCTTTTCACTGAAAGCCCACTCGATGGTTTCGAAAGATCAATTCTACTTTCCTGTGAATGTGTCTCTTAACCTCTTCCCTAGAAACTCTAGCAATATACGAGTGAGTCACACAAAAGGGGGACCTCGAAGATGAACAGCAAGGAAGCACAGGGTTATATTATAATTCACCAGAAAAGAGCATTTCACTAATCAGTACCCATATCATACATTTGTAAGACTGACTGCCTGACAGGTGAAAAATCTATTTTTTTTTTTTTTTGACAGCATACGTTTAGTCTTAAATCAATCCAACACAATAGTTCCTTTTCTTGCTTTACACAAACTCTCTTTCACCTTCTGATAAACTGTACCCCTGTGAGCCATAGAATGTTCCTGATTCCTACCATTTTCTGTGTGGTGACAGTATTTGGATGGCTATGGGAAGCAGATTGATTCATTTGGCAGAATGCTTTTATATGCATATCAGCACAAGGCTAGGACTTCATAATTTCATGGATTAAAGGCTCAATCCCAAACTGTACTAAGCTGTGAAATACCTGCAGTATGAATTGGTCTTCTGACCCCCAGAGGCCTTTCTGAGGTATGTGATTTTAACCTGGTTCTCGGAGCACAATGGTGATAAATCTTGAAGCCGATTAAGTAATTTCCCCATAGTGGTGTGTCTACTAGAGTTTCAAATAACCCAGCATAAGTATCCAAAGTCTTGATGTATTTGGATATTCCAGGCTGTATTCCTCTGTACTCACTTGCACAAACACCTGCACACGCACGCACGCACGCACAGTGCGTATACATATACCTATATATAGTTTCTGGCTGATTGGGCTTTGTGCACTTTGACCTCCTTTTAGGAGTGTAAATGGATGCCCTACTGAGCTGAATGAATGCTAATTATTTTGTCTCTCCTGAATCCTTAAAAAATAAAATAAATAAAAAAAGACAGAGAAGAAAAGATGGTCCTCTGCGTACTGAAATACGCTGAGGATTGTGTGGGATCGAAGCTGAAAGCGTCTGACACTCAGGTCTCTGGATACCTTCGGGCATTTGCTTTATTTTCTCTTTTGCTTGAGCTCCTCTTTGGTCTGAGAATTTGGTTAGAAATGTCGGTGAAGCTCATCTGAAGCGTGCTCATGAACATTAACACTAGGGCGACCAGAGAAGCCTTGTATGAGTGCGACCTGGAGCCTGCAGTGGCAGTGCCCTGAAACAACTCTCTAGAAAAGAAAGTTTCCAGGGCTTCTTCTTAGTGCCAACACCTTTGTGAAGGAAAAGGACAGATCTACATAACAAAGCAAAAGAGGACCAGACCAATGAACTCCAGAGATTGAGTTGAAAATCCAAATGCTTTTTTGGAAATAAGCATCTAATTAGTATGGAAATCTAAATGTGCTGCTGACTTTCTTCCCTCCTTTCTTCAAATCATGAGTCCTCTCATTAAGTGCATTTAAGAATTGAAGAGTATGGTCTCAAGGAGAACTCTGTGTGGGCTACTACTCATTTCCCTACTCCTAAGAAGGAAAGAGCTTTGGGCAACATTGCCTTTACAAACAGAAAAGACTTGGTGACATCCTGTGAACAAAACATTAAGAAAAACAAGCAAGGGAGACGTAGCTGGAGAGATCACAGCTCAAGGAGCCTCCTCGTCACTGCTTACAAGATGAAATCAGGCATCTTGCCTGTCCTTTGTGAGCACAGCCATCTGTAAGGCCCAAGCAAGTAGATTGTGTCTATAAATGGTCGAGTGATTGTGTGTACATGTCTCTCTCTCTCTCTCTCTCTCTCTCTCTCTCTCTCTCTCTCTGTGTGTGTGTGTGTGTGTGTGTGTGTGTGTGTGTGTGTGTATGTACATGTAAAGGTAGAATGTGAATACATATGCGTTCCTGTAAGGGACCTACACATATATAAATCATTATTTGTTTCATATGGGTGTATGGGTATTGTGTGTATTCCTATTTTAAAGATTATCTATCACTATCCAGACTTTATTACCATCCACTCCTTATTAAAATAAGCAAATATCTTTCCCCTTCCTCTGCCTGTCCTAGTCAGTCTTTAACTCTCTGCTCTTAGTTACCCAATTTGAAGGCACAAAAAGCAAGAAAAAGAAGTGATCACATCCCTTCATGTTGATTAGATGAAAATATAATTGCCTTCTTCATGATTTTTGTTGGAAGGGTCATGGGTCAGAGCACACAGTGGACCAGGAGCTTCTCCTTTGCCTAATAGCTTGAGGGACACGGAGCATGGCTGGGTCAGTGTAAGTCTGCAGCACAGAAAACCAATGCCCAGCTCCCTTCCATGTTGCCTTTTTTTACTCTCCCGGCTCCCAGGCCTCCCCATCCCTGGGTTTCTGATCCACGTAAATTCCTCCTCTTCCTCTTGGAACTTTCTAACATAGAGCACACTGCTTTCCCCCTGTAGTCTGTGTCTCTTGTTTACAAATAAGGCAATAAAAGTTCAATATCCCCAAATTCTCTATTAGGTTTATAGTAACTAAAGCCAGACAGGACCTTTCAGACATTCAAATTCAGTTTCTTTATTTACTGATGACTGTGTGTGGAGCCTGTTCCTAGCAGGCAGCAGACTATGGGGCTGAGTATGTAAGCTGCACTGGAGGTTGACAAGGGCCCTTCAGAGCAAGGCTGGCAATCTCTGTCATGGCAGAGCCTGGAAACAGAACAAAAGGCATTTCCTTTGGGAGGTTCAATGTGGTAATTTACATTTGGGAAAGTGCTTTGTGAGCTGTAAAGTGGATGCAGGAAGACTAAGCCATTTCTCTCTTTTCTCTTTTATAACTATTAGTGCACTGGGTAAAAGTTGTGCCATGAGTTTAAGGTAAAGTGGAGTTCAGAACAGGAAAATTCTAGGTGCATATTCCAAAGATGTCTTCTATTGTGTTGCAAACTCTTTAGTAGTTTTCAGCTGCCTGATCATTCAGCACTTTGGGCAAGAAGGAGCCATTAGTCACAGAGAAAGAATGCCTGATGGGGGGGGGGGGGGGTGGGCTGCAGGCCCTGCTTATTTCTGCCTTTGAGATTTGGCCATATCTGTCTACTTGATGCCTGAAGTGACTGTTATTTAACCTGAATAAGTAGATCTCCTTATTTTCTTTCACGCAAACATGACTCTCATCTTTCCTGTTGTGAGAAACTAGCAAGTTTCCAGTGTCCCTAACAAGAAGTAGGGGAGGCCCTCTCCCTGCTAGGCCTGCTTCCTTCGATTCTTTCCCGAAGTCAGTTTGCATCAGCAGAGTGGCACCTCAATGTGAAGTCCCTCACCTGTGGCCCTCTTGTCTCTCACCAGTTGTGGTTGTGTCTGACCCCCTCCAGGCTTGGTTCTTCCCTTTTCACCACAAGCCAGGCTCACCCCACAAGTTATGGATTCAATGTGATGAGCATACCTTGTGGTATGATGGTCTCAATAACTTCACAGTGCCCCAAGGACGAAGTTCAAGGTTGGTGCCCATTCCATCATGGCCTCTGCTATGACTTCCCACTTCACAGTCTACAGTCTCATCTTGTGGCTTGATTTTGTTTCTTGAACACATGATCTTACCTCTTGTCATTAAGCTTTCACACATAGTGACTTTGAACACCTAATATTGAACTCTTCTTTCCCTTTCTGTTATCTGCATTGCTTAAATCCATTCTTTGAAGTCTCAGCTTTTGGTCTGGAAGCTAGCTTTGACTTTCCCATCTCAGGCCAATGGCTATTCTCATAGACACTGAACATTCCACACTGGATCATGAGCGATACATGATTAAGAACATAGAATCTATGGTTTGCGGATATTCAAGGTTTTCCTAGTGGTATGAGGCTATGCTCAAATAAATGTATGTTGAATATAAAACAAAGTGAATGACTTTGCTGTGTGACCTTGGAAAGTTGCTTATATATTTGGCTCTCTGTTGTCTTTATGATTAACATGAGAACACAGAATTCAAATGGAATTAAGATAAATTCTAGTTTTAATTTATACATGACTATATATAGTTATATATATACAGTATATAGGAAATACGTTGGTGCTTTCAAACTAGTGATACTTTTCTGTATTTGAAAATGTCTATAATTCTTGCCCACACCCAGCTCACACTTCTGCTGGACATCTTCCTAATGGACACAGTGTCTGTCCACCGTTTATGCTCAAGATCAAGAAGGGTTTACTCTTACAATGCTGTGGACGAATGGAAAGAAGCTATAAGAAATACATTTCTATTTAGGAGAATTCAGTCTAAAAGAGAGCAAAGGTCTCAGAAGGAGACAAATTTTCAAATTTTCTTCAGGTTGCTTTAAATATGATCAGCCCTCCTCTACACTGTTTTAGACCTCTGGAAATTAAATAGCAATTATTCTAAAACATGGGTCTTTCATACATAAGTGTAAAATCATAATACATTTTGGTGGATTTATAGCCCGTTCATGTGTAAAAGCAGCTGAGATGCTGCTGGTGGTGAAGTGAGGTCACAAGGTATTTGAGTATAAAATATTCAGACAAGGAATTTTTGAACTTCTTTCTTAGTTTTTGGATGATCCCAAAGGTGAGAAATGCACATAATCTGCTGTGAGAGGGAGCCAGTTTGGAGAGCCATCATGCAAATCAATAGACATAGACACCAGGTTTCCTCCCCAGAGAAGCCGAGAAAGGTCACAGCTTAAACTGGGAAGATGATCCAATTAAACACCAATATGCAGCCAACACACAGTGCCCACAACACAGCCGGCAGTGCCTCTCCTCAGCGCCTCTCTTAAGGCCTCTCAAGCTCGACCCCACGTCATCGTCTTTGCTCTTTCTGATTCAGAAATACAACCAGCTTTTCAAGGTGCCTGTCCTGAACTTGTCATTGTTACCTTTTTCTGTTTTGGGGTGCTTTTGTTGCGACACATTTCCTTTGTGATGTCATTGGGCGGGGATTAGATAATTCTCCATTTTATTGCCTTCTTGGACAAGAATTTATTCCTTAGACTTCCTGCCAATCTGGACTGCCAGTAAATGGTGTGACCTGGCTGGAAAAGCTGGATCCTTTGAGGTGGGGAGAGAAAATCATGAGAGACAAGTGAGATTCAGACAATGATGGGTGCTGTCTTGTGAAGAGCTAGTGCACCAACATGGCTGGACAATGAGCCACCTCAGCAAACAGAAAGTCAAGCACCAAAACAGAACTCGCCCTACCTCTGCTTATTCAAATACCACCCACAACTTTCTGAGAGAAGAACATATGCGAAGCATATTTGAAAACATTAGAAGGCATGCATAAAGTACAATATTAGTCAATTTTATATGCTCAGTCGCATGAAATCTGTGTGTTTAAAAAATATAATAATTTGCATTTCATGGCTTTTGATAACCTCAGGAGTGCACTTGAAATTCAGCACATGCCCACAGCACCTCCCAGCTCACCCCATTTTTAACTGAAGACCAATGGTTTCTATTAAGGGATCAGGCAGGGCCTCTGACAAGCCAGTCAATAACTATGTGAGGTTACTTCATTAATGCTATAATGGCTGATAGAGTGAGAGGCAAAAAACAGGCTCCTGACAGCAGCAAATGAAAATGATAGAGCTTCCTGGAGCAGTGCGCCTTTCCTTTGTCATTGTCTTTTGCTTCGCTTATTCAAAATGTGGCATTTATGTATTCAGTCTTGATGAATGTTGCAGGCTTTAAGTACTTTTTCCATCTCTAATGCAGTACCGATTGCACATTGTTCTTTCCTTCTCTCTCTCTCAGTCTCCCTCTCTCTCTCTCTTTTTTCCTATAACCTCTGCTGTCAAGGCTTTGCAGGCTGAAGGGTTGCAGGCACTGGCTAAATAGCTTTTGTGCTGTAAATGGTGAGGGTGATGGGACAATGCATCATGAGTGCTGCCTGGGTCATAGAGCAGAGTGGGTGGTGGGAGAAGGTGCTGTAGAAGCCAGGCAGAGAACTCCAAGGAAAGTGTAGACATCTCAGTGGCGCTCAGAAGGGATGTGCTTAGGGGTAGAACGCTCACTGTGGTGAGTTAGGAAGACATGCAGCATGTCTTCAGTTAGTGTTCAGAACTGTGCACAGGTCTGGGGAGACTTCACTGGCACATCTGGATTCTACAGAGTTTAAGTTCTTTTAAGTTTGTCTAGGTGGGGATTATGCTCCTTGTTTCAATTAATAAGAAGGAATACAGCCCCATGGGTTTCTGGCATCAAGGAGAGGGAGATGTGAGGAGCCATAAGAAAGGCAAGTATTTCTTTGAGTTGCTCCTGGATTCCTTGGGAAGGCATGGTTAGGCGAAATATCGACATGCAAAGGGTGAAGAACTCCTTGGTACCTATGCCAGTATGGCTTTGTGTAGCATCAGGGGGCCAGATTTTCTCCATCTCTTGTACCATTGGTGTCACGAGAGCTGTGAGCTCTTTTGAAGGATGAAGATGTGATAAATCAACTGATATAGACTTCTATTTTAATTTCAACAGCCTTCACCAGTGAGCCAAACTGCTTTATAGAGTGCTTGTGTGCTGCTGGCAGATTGTCAGGCCCACATCAGCACAGTCAGAGAGACAACTCAGGCAGCAGGGAAAGATGTGACAGCTCTAATTCCATATGACTGCCCCCACACAACTTGGGTGGCAGGACACAACCACAAATTGCCACCATGTGTTCTAAGAACAAACTCAAATCCGCTGTCAAAGAGTCTATACCCAAACATAAATAAAGTAGAGCTACCCCACAGTTCGATTCGTGATAGTGATCTTCAAGTACAGGTGACTTGTAGAAGTACCTTAGGAGAAAGGGTTGACCTCCATTGCCCCATGACTCCATCACAGACCATGATGGTGTTCACTCATCATTGGTTGTTATGGCAAAGTACGGCCAGAAATGTTGTCCATTGGAAGGCTGAGTTGGAACAACACAGTATCACAGCGGGGGCAGCCTCAGTTACTTCAGTAATCACAGAATTCTGTTTTCATTGTGATGTTTTCTCGTGGATCTTCCTAACTGCTAATACGATTGGCATTATTCTATTTGGGAAATATGGGTTGAATAATATTACTGCCTCCCTACAATATTTTTATGCTAAAATCCTAAACTTTATAATCTTAGAATGTGACCATGTTTGGAAGTAGGGTCTTTAAAGAGGTAATTAAATCAAAATGGGGTCATTTAACAACAAATCAGAACTGGGTCTTAATCCCTTTTAACTGGAAATCAGGACTCAGAGAGGTGCAGACAGAGGACCACATGGAGAGATAGGGAAAAGACAATACCTGCCAGCTGAGAGACCTCGGGAGGGATTACACCTACTAACACCCCATCTCAAGTTCTAGCTTACAGACATCTGTAGCAGTAATCCTAGCCAGGAACTCTCAAGGTTCACTAAACAAGGGGGCTCAGCAAACTGGTTAAAGTGATAGAACCATTTCCTTGGTCCTCCTCCTTGCCATCCCCTCCCCCACCCCGTGATCATTCTAAAGAAACTAGCGGATTTAATGCACCCACAATTTTACCTGATACTTGCCAGTGGCAGACCACAGAGAACATACAAGATGAACTATACTTTAAAAGGTTCATAGGGGAGTTTCTTTTTGTTATGATGTTGTGAGGTGTGTTTTGTTGTGCCCTATTTGGATTTTGACATTTGTTTGGTTTAGTATTATGATAACCTGTCCATTTTAGCTGCTGCATAGAACTCTGTTGTACACAACTATTCATTTGTATAGTCTCCTAATGGAGGAATTTGGATGATTTCCATTTTTACCATAATTACCAGTGCCACCATGAATAATCTTGTATATATAACCTGGAGGACCAAATGAATGAGTCTCTATGGCTTATTCTCAGAGTAGAAATTGCTGAGTCCTAGCACATGTTGTCAAGTTGTTGAACTTACACCAACACTTCTTTCTGAGAGAAAAACATGACCATCCCCTTTCTGTGCAGAATCTCACCAACACTTAGTGTTGTTGTTTTCTTACAGTCTGGCAGGATAGCATTTCATCCCTTGGCAACCACAGTAACAACAGTCTGTGTTTGTTTTACATCCTTTAAATCTTAGCAGTAGTTCCTTAAAGGGGGCAGTTTCTATTTCTTATATTTACAGAAAAAGAAATTAACTGGGAAAACGTAAGGTGTTTGCTCAAGAACAGTAAGGACTGCATGATTTAGCGATGTTTATAGTGTATTTGACCCTAAAGCCTGCTGCTGTTTTGGTTTCCTCAAAAGCCTCAAATGCCTAGAGGTACTTCTAGCTTGGGAGGTGATTCCAAGTAGTGCACCTTGGATTATGAGGAAGGCCAACAAGGCTAGAAAGATGCTAATGAGCAAAACTAGCACCATGGGGGATTGGGACTCCATCCTTCTGGAGGCTTCTCTTACCTTTGATGCACTTTAGAATTATCTCACTCAGTTATGGGGAAACTTAGTTATTCATTTGTCCACTCCCATTATCCATTATTTGAATTTTGAAGTGCTTTCTGTGAGAACTGATTAGACTTCCTCAATCCAGAAAACCTTCAGTCAGAGGGAGAACTGAGGCTCCTTCCCCCAGCCCAGTGCAGGCAGCCACAGGAACACACGAGGTGGGTGATATGACCTAGAAGGAGCATGAGACCTACCCTGCCTCTGGCAACATCTGCCAAAGCAGGAGAAATATCCCCATCAGCTTCTTTCCCTGATAACTTAACCAGGAAGAAACCATGTTATCACCTCTTGGTTCCTTAGCTGAGGCTTGCTGCACACAAGCAGTGCCATCCTCATCAAACTTTCCCACAGCTCCATGGTGGAATTTCTGTGTGTCACTTTTGTTCTTTTTTGGTTTTAATTATTATACTTTGTATGTGACAGCAAGGCTAACCACCATTGATAAAGTGGGTAAATCGTTGATTTCCTCATAGCTTTTGGGGGGGGGGCATCCATGAAATAAAACTTGTTCCTAAGCTCTGAAATGGTATCTATATCTATAAAAATGCTTTAAATAAAACCCTCTAAAATAGCATCAATAAGGCCACGGGTATAAAACAGGCCTATAAATAAAATTCTCTCTACAACTCTAATTGGAGACAATGAAAACAAGACAGTGTGTGTAAAAGGAACAATAATATTCACTTATATTTGGATGGTTTGGGTTTTAAAGTATTTCCATGTTATCTCACCATAAATGCTTAAAAGGAAAATAATGCATGCTAGAATCCCATTCCCCCATTTATACATGTGACAACGAGGCTCCAAGTGGCACAGCGGCTTGGCAGGTGGATTCTGCTGGAAACTGGTGGCCGAAAGCAAACAAGCTCTGCACTGCAGAGTCCCAAGCCTACACTACTGAACTAGAGCTCAGGTTTAGGGATGGGATTGAGTTTTTAGCGGATTAAATCTTGGGTCAAATTTCCTGCATAGTGATTTGCAAACATTTGTGTGAGTTTGTTTTGGTGCCTTGAAAGCTAGAGTCACATGATGGTCATGCTATTCACAGATGCCTTAGCAGATGATCTGAGGAGCATTCAAGCACCTTGCCAGCCACTACTCTTGCTCCAGCAGTGCTCTTACAGGACCACACCCCCTCCCTTTCACATTCAGAACCTTTTGTGTGCATGCTAGCAGACATTGTGTCACTGTGCAGAAGCCAGAATTGCTCCAGGAGAGACAGCCCACTTGTGGTCATCTTAACTGCCAATAATGTCTTAGGGCAAAAGAAACCTAGCCCTAAACAGGCAGACAGGTTTGATTTATGCAAATCTACATAACCTCTACTCTCACCCCTATCTTTAAAATATTAACAAATGAGTCCCAAAGCATGTCTACAATATAAAGAATGACTTATTGCAGCATTGATAAAATGTCATTTAAGCAAGTCTTAATACTTTTTCTAAATCTCCTAGTGCCTTAAGAGGCCAAACTACTCTTATTTTATTTTCTCTGCCTATCAAAGCTGTAACATTGTTAACATGTTCTCTAAAACCTTTTGGGGAGGCCTGGACTGATTTCTACACTGTCAAGAAGAATTGGAGATGATACAGTCACAGTACTCCCTTGATATGCAGGATTGTTGCCAGAGGCCATGGCAGTTGTCCAATTGAGAGATGGTAAGAGTTTAGACATCTTTGTACCAGTGGGAGTGGTCAGAAGAAATTTGGCTCCATGTGCTTTGGAAGTAGAGCCAAGAGAATTTCTTAATAGACTAACTGAAAAGTATAAGAGAAAGAGAAGGATCAAGGCTAAAAAAAATATGATATCATTTTTCTCCAAGCCAGAAGGATGATGACATTGCAGTAAGAGATAGAGGAGTCCATGGTGCTACTTTTATGACCATCGGTTTGTGACATTTCATATCTGAGGTAGCTTTGAACCTGTAGGTGAAGATGCCAAGTAAACTTGTAGGCAAGTAACGTAGACTTTAGCACCCAGTTAGACTGAAGACAAAACCTCAGAAATCATTCTCATACAATTCAAACCATAAACCACACGACTAGGTCTGCTTACTGATTGAGAAGAGGCGAGGAATGAGGGCTAACTCTGGGGTATAGACAAAGGTCAAGAAGGAAAAGAGGAATCAGGATGTTGACTGAGAAAGAGCCAACCAAAGACATGGAAGTCCTGAATGTTGAGGAAATGACATTGGGATGAGGAAGCAACAGGTGTAGCCAGCTGTCAAACACCACTGATTAGCTGCTGGACTGAGCCAGGCACGGTAAACTGTGACTTCAGTAGAAGAGTTTGTATGAATGATAAAGTGAAGCTGGTTTGGAGGGTGTTATAGCATTTAGGGAGGAAAGAAAGTGGGGCCTGCATTGAGTCGGTTCCCGTTTGATGACTCTGCAGTTGTTAGCTGCAGAGGATTGGCCCTTTTCTTACAGGGAACTAGTGGCTTGGACACACATTCCCAAGGCCAGCAGTCTAACCACTTGGCTAGAATGCCAAGTATCTGGAGAGAATGCAGAAGACCAGTTCTGACAGTTCTGAGCCCTCATGTAGAAGTGCTTCTCTCTGTTCGTGGGGAACTTGATTACCACTGGTCCCAAATAGCTTACCCAGCACCCAGGACAGTGCCTCATACACAGTCGGTATGTAATAGCTTTTTGTGGTCTGAATGGATTTGTAAGAGAATGAATGTGCTTGGGTATATTTGGAGCAAATTATCCATGTTTGGTCAATTTTCTTTTTCAAATAAAAGATCTACAAATGATTGCTAGCAAAAAATAAATAAATAAAGCCAGGATGGAAAAACAACCCTGTTTAGACAAACATACTGTGTCCTGAAAGATCTGTTCTGCCAGTAGTCTCGTTGGCTGTGATTTGTATATCAAGAAGATTTAATTGCTCAGGTAAGTGCTTGCACCTGCTAAGACATTGTGTATTGGAGTACTTTATTCTACTCTTTTACAATACAGGGCACACTTTACCCATAAAATTATTCTCTGCACAATTATCACTCTGTTTTACTGAAGTAGAAAGTGCAACTGAACACTTGTAGTTTCACTTATTATTATTAACATCATGGAAATGAGGACCACTGGGTAATGCTAGTGCAGTTTGCTGCGGAGTTGCCCTAGCCTCTCTCAGCCCTCCTTTACTTACGCTGATGAGCAGGACTTCAGTGAGTTTTTCCTTTATCCATAAGCACTGTAGGGTGCTGACTGCTTTTAACATAAAAAGTATTACCAACTCCCAGCAGAGCTGTTCTGCTGGTACCCAAGAGATGTAAGAACCAACTGGATTCTTAGTTTTTGAACATTTGAATAACCCAGTTTTGATTTAGGCATGATAGGGGTCATACAGAAGTGATGAGAAGCACAGCCTATGTCCTGAAGTGTGTGTAATGTGTTTAAAGAGAGAAAAAAGAAATTATATAATTTAAGATTGGGACACAACCAAGATCAGTAATGTTCAACTTTTGTTGTTCAATTGTGACAGTTATTCTTGGTTGTCAACTTAACTGGGTCTAAATTCAACTGAGAGATAAGCCCTGGAACCCACCTGTGAGGGTGTATCTTGTTTGTTTTGTGCTAGTTGAGACAGGAAGACTGGACCACTAAGGTGGCTCCATTCCCTGGATGGGATGCTGGAGTTCACAGGTGGAGGAAGGGGGCTGGGAAGAATCTGCCCCTGAATGTGGATGTCATGTGACCAGCTGCTTCCAGCTCCTGGGCCTTGACTTCTCTGATGACTGTATCCTTCACCTGTGAGCTGAAATAAACCATCCCTCCCTTGAGTTGCTTCTGTCCGGCTGTTTTATTACAGCAGCAGGAGAAGAAACTAAGACATTGAAGTTTGGGCTTTTCTTCCCAGAGCCAGTGAGCTCAGAGTTTCCTACAAGGGCTCTATTGACACCAAACAAAACAGACAGTGACTTCAAAACCCTTTCTCTGGCAATATGTATATTCTAGGAAAGATAGTTTATAAACAGTAGTGTGTTTTGTCATAAATGCTAGCGAGAGTGATAATAAGGTAAAGGGATCAGAGAGTGTCCAGGGATTTGGGGCTAGCTTGATGATCACTTGGTTTGTAAGCTCTCTCTCAAGTACAGAAATCTGAATCTCAGGGACTTTAAGAGCCTGGCTTAAGTCATAGCAGCCTTTAAGCCCCACCTGAAATCTCAAGTCAGCTGCGCTGTTCTGTAATTCTCCTTGTGTAGGTAAATACTGTGTGGAATTATAAAATCTTCATTTGTTTATGAAACTTGATGTCAAAGGGGAAAGGAATGTCCAATTGGGAGCTGGTGCCTGGCTAAGAGTGTACTCCAGTTCAAGGAGAATGTCTTGAGTCTCTGTGGCCAGACCCTGGGATACTGTGCTCTGAGCATTTCTGGTCCTCAACCCCCAAGGGAGGTCTGCCCTGAGCACCCTATCTAAATTACCCCAAGAGCTACATTACCTGGTTTCACTTAGTTTATTTCATAGAATATATCATTAACTGATGTTTATTTATCTATCTAGATAATAATTGCCACCATTCCCCCATTAGACAGAAGGCTTTGAGGAAGCAGGAATTGTTTTGGCACTAAGATATAGTAAGTTTGCAATAAGGTATTTCTTGGATGAAAAAAACAAAAACAAAAACAAAAACAAAAACAGGCAATGGTTAGCCAGCCAATCTGCTCCCAAGAAAGGAGGGAGGACACAGCTTCCCTACAGCTTTACTCTGAAGGATTTCCTTCATTGGAAACCTAGTGCAATGGAAACTCCCTGGAATCTACAAGGGTGACCCTAGTGAAGACTTCTAGTAATGGGGGATATGGAGCCTGAAGCCGTCTAATGTAACCAGGCAAAGCTTCCAGTGGTGGGACTGGAACACTAGCCCAGCCACCTACAATTTGTCCTGCCTGCAAGGTGTGCTGGTGTAATGGTAGCCCAGAACTCGTGGGAGTGACCAACTGATGATTGGTCCAGCTTGAGGCCCATGCCTCACCTGACACTGGCTGAATGGCCAGGAACCAGAGGCTAGCTATTCTAGAGACCTAGTATAGAATCTAACACGACTGGGAGGAAAAGTCAATGAAATGAAATGATTCTTAATGATATTCTGCTATACTTGTAGACCAGAACCTTGCATAATTGTCATTAGAGAGGCTTCATCTAGCCACTGACAGATAAAGAGACCCACTGCCAAACATTAGGCAGAGCTTGGAGAATCCTACAGAAGAGGGTAAGGAAGGATTTCAAGAACACCAGGAGAACACAGCCCAAGAATCAACTAAGCAGGGCTCATGGGGCTCACAGAGACTGAACTGACAATTAGGGAGCCTGTGCGGGTCTGATCTGGGTCCTCTGCACACGCTATAGCTGTGTAGCCTGGTGCTCCTGTAGGACTCCTAGCAGTGGAGCTAGGTGTGTCTTGGACTCTTGGGCTTGCTTTTGAAACTCTTCTCCTCCTACGGGGTTACCTTTCTCAGCCTTAATAGAGGCGATGTGCCTAGTTTTTCTGTAACTTGCTATACCTTGGTTGGTTGTTATCCCTGGAAGTCCTGCCCTTTTCTGAAGGAAAATGAAGAGGAGTGGATCTAGGGGAGAGGGGAGGTAGAAGGAGAGACTTGGGAGCAGACACTGTGGTCCAGAAGTAACATAAGAGAGAATAATGATGATGATGATAATAATGATGATGATGATAATAATGATGATGATGATAATAATAATAATAATAAAGAGTCTAGGATAGGAAGGCAGGGTAGATGAGGAACCATGGGAACAGACAAAAAAAAGTCTAATCCATAGTTTTTAAGAAGAATAAACAATTTATCATTTTAGCTGAAACATCACTAGTTTGTTATAATAGCACATAGAGTAAATCTTACTAGTGAAGATTTTTTTGTTGTGCAGTTAATCTCCAGTGTGTTTGTAGTTAATCCACATACTTGTATTTCAGGAGACTGTGGTAGGAAAACTTAGACTAAGGCTAAGTGCCATTGTCTTTTAAAGCCAGGTGTAATCAACTTACTCATTTCATGAAGTGCAAAGAAGAAATTAACCCTGCCTGGGACTTTTCATTCAAATGACTTAATTCTATGCAGGCCAGTGAGAGAATTATTTTCTAAATTATTAAATAACTTCCACAAAGAAAAAGTATATAGAATAGTATAAGCATCCATGTACTCACCAATCAGCATTGTCAAATCTTAACATTTTCTTAATTTTCTTCATATTCCAACATATCTAAAACTATTTTTTTATAACTTTCTTTTGTTTTGTTTTTTGTCTTTTGTTTTTCGAGACAGAGTTTCTCTGTGTAGCTTTGCGCCTTTTTCCTGGAACTCACTTGGTAGCCCAGGCTGACCTCGAACTCACAGAGATCTGCCTGCCTCTGCCTCCTAAGTGCTGGGATTAAAGGCATGCGCCACCACTGCCTGGCTTTTATAACTTTCATTATCACACTTCATCCTCCTCCAAGATGTCATAGTTACTTTGGTTTGTTCTTATATTGTCCATTTGCTTTTTAATTATATATATACTATTATATAGAACTATATATATACACACATACACACACAAATATATATATGTGTGTGTATAAACACACACACATATATAATATAATATAAGTAATATAATATATATATATATATATATATATATATATATATATATATATATATATATATATATAGTACTTATTTGATTTCTGGCATTTCAGAACATAATTTTTATTCACTGGTCATGTTTGTAACTGTTCTTTGAATTCTCTTAATTATTCTCTTGCTTGCTGAAGGTAATCTTGAATTTTCTATATTGACATTGATAGTGCATATAAATCAAACACACATACAACACATACAATTCTAGAATAAGATCAAGTTATGTATGTTATTATTCAAATGATACTATTTTACACCTGTCATTCTGCATTAAGACCTTATAATCAAGCAGTGTTTTGATGGGAGCACTAGATTTCTTAAGAGTCTCATCCTCTCAACATTGCATGTCCTAAAGCCCACTTCTATCCCTGTGCTTTGAATTCTCTTAATTTTTCTATTGTTAGCTACAGTCTTGAAGCATTATGTTTCAGTCTATGAATTTGGTGCAATATAATCAGTTTACTGCATGATCTAATGATTGCTGTGTGGGTTAAATTAGCAAATATTTATAAAATATTATTGTATAATATATGAGATATAAGGTGCTGAAATTGATATATTGCCCTTATATAAAAAATAAATTTTGATGCTATTCTCTTTCTTCTGTAATTGACTTAAATAATTTTATATTTTGTTCCAAAAATAATTTATTGGGACTTTAGTTAAACTGTACTGCTACTTTTGTGAATCTGAGTGTATCCATTTCAGGGTCTTCTTACTGTGATAAAACATCTAAAATAATTAGCATACTATGTACAAGGATTGATTTTTGTCAGTATATCATTGTTTTCGATCTCTGTGGTCAGTAACTTGAGGATTTGTGGCTTGGTAATATTTCACGGTGGGAGCATGCGCCAGCAGGTGCCTTATCACTTCCTGGTGATAGGCAGCTAACAAAGAGACAAGACATGGCTGGTGTTCTAACATTTACTTCAGGGGCATACCCCGCCACACACATCCTTTTACTAGGTTGTTTCTTGAAAGTTCTGCCATCCACTGAGTGTATCACAGACTAGTAAGGAAACCTTTCTTGCATGGGATTTTGCAGCTCTATAGATGGATTCAAGCTGTAGCACCATCCATACGGGTGGCAGATACTTACCATGTTCTCTACTTTCAGTATCAGTAAGCAACAGCCTCCAAAATGGCCTTGCATCTGTTTTGATAGGTTTGATGGCATCCATTGAAAATGTAAGTCTCTACTCTTTTATGTAAGAACATAATTAATTTTTATATGTTAATAGTACATAATTTTATACATTGATCTTATATAACCATGTATGATAAATACGTAATTACATATTATAAATTATATAAAGCTTCTAATTCATTTACTCATGTTGCTTTGTCTTTAATCTTAAAATCAAGATTACCACAAAAAATTGTGTCGTCACACCAGTTGAAGAGCAATGCTTCTTTGTCCGTACACTTGAAAAACTTGGACAGTTGGGAATTTGGGAGTATATTTCAAACAGGTATGATGGCCATGTAAACTGCCTAGGCTGAGAGTCTCATTGGTAGACATTTTCTGTTGGTACTGGAACACTTTATTTGTGTGTCTGGCAGGTTGGGGGAAGCTTTGGAGGAGTGTTGTTTCTCAGGCACTTCCTGACACCTTCTTTATCTTTTGAGGCAGGGTCTCTCACTGACCTGGAGCTTGTCAAGTAGGCTACAGTGGATGGTGAGTACCATGAATCAAGCAGTCTCTACCTCCCCAATGCCAAGATTACAAATGTGTATCACCACGTCTTGCTGCTTTAAACGCAGTTTCTGGGGATCAAACTTAGGTCCTTTTACGTGTAAGATGAGCGCTTTGTCCACTGAGCTGTGTTCTCTCCAATGATAGGACTTTTAAAACAGTTATGAATCTATTGAAGTTTTAATTTTGTCTATTAGTTTTAGTTATAGTTTTCTAAAAAATAATTTGTGCATCTAGGTTTTGAAAGCTTGGAAAACAAATTTGTTTAAATTTTTCTTATGGCATTTATCTTTTATGTGTCTATGATTATACTTTCATTTTAGCCAATCGATTTTGGTGACCTTAGAAGTTTCTCTTTTTCTTTGTTCACTGATTTGTTAGCACTAGTATTTTACTTTACCATCTTCTTTGGGATCATCTTGCTCCTTTTCTTTCATTAATAACTTAAAACCTTGCCTTCCTCTTCCCTAATGTAAACACAAAAGCTTTATACATTTGCCTTTAAGGCATGTTTTAGCTACATCTGGCATCCTTTATTAATATTATAATCTAAATTAAGTTTTATATCTATTTAAAATTTCAATCACAATTTTGCCTTTGGACCATGTCTGAAGTGTTTAAACTATTTAGAATATGTTGTCTTTTTGATATTCACCTCTTGCCTATTTAAAATACTGTGCTTAGTAATTGTTGGGTTTCCTTCATGCTTTTGTACTTGGAAAATTTTGACACATCTGCAATGATTGGACACTATGTTCTGTTAATATCCACCCACCAAATTTCTGTTTGTTTAGTTTTTATCTACATGGCAGTAATTTTTTTTTAATTTTAATTTTTTCTTGAGAATTCCATACATGAGTACTATATTTATATCATTTTTTCCTCTCTCTCTCCATGCAACTCTTATGTGCCCCTCTGTCAAATTCATGACTCCTTTTCCTTTAATCATTGTTACATAATACACACACACACACACACACACACACACACACACACACACGTACAAATACACGTGCATGAATAAAGTTCCCTTACCATTGCTCACAGGTGTATGTGTTTATGGCTGAGTACTTAGGACTGGATAACCTATCAATGGGCTCATGCCCAGAGAAGACTGAGTCTCCCTTTCTCAGTTGCCATCAATTGCCTGTTGTGGTGGTATTGTGTTCCTCAAAATATTGTGCACCCTAATAAACTTATCTGTGGTCAGAGAACAGAACAGCCACTAGATACAGAGGCTAGAAAATGGTGGCACTCATGCTTTTAATCCTAGCATTCCAGAGGTAGAAATCCGTCTGGATCTCTGTGAGTTCAAGGCCACATTGGAAACAGCCAGGCATGGTGACTCATGCCTTTAATCCCAGAAAGTGAGCCTTTAATCCCAGGAAGTGATGCCAGAAAGCAGAAAGGTATATAAGGCTTGAAGACCAGAAACTAGAAGCTTTTGGCCTGGTTAAGCTTTTAGGCTTTTGAGCAGCAGTTCAGCTGAAATTCATTCTGGATGAAGACTCAGAGGCTTCCAGTCTGAGGAAATAGGATCAGCTGAGGAACTGTCGAGGTGAAGAAGCTGTGGCTTGTTCTGCTTCTCTGATCTTCTAGCATTCACTCCAATACCTGGCCCCCAGGTTTGTTTTTATTGATAAGATCTTCTAACAATTCCTGCTACAGCCTGTAGCTCTTTATCTTGGGTTAGGGCCTTGGGAGATCTCTCCCATTCATGTTGCCATGCACAACTGTCTTTGTGTAGGTCTTGTTTAAGTGACCAGATTTGTAAGGGTCTCCATCTGCCATGCTGGCCATTCTTGTGCTTCTCTGCAGATGAGTAGGATCATTTATTGCATCCGCACCTTCAGATAGCATGAGGGCTAGTCTTAAGGGAGAAGGTTCTCAGATCATTTCAAGCTCCATTCCTTTAAGTTCTGGTCTGAAGTGTGTGATGTCATTGGCGATGGGCCTTACTTCCAAGTTCTGGGGGGGGGATGGCCGAGGCAATAGCAACAGCAAACTGTTTGTGGAGTCTCTTAGATGTTCTAGAGTAACATGGCATTTTCCCATGATGGGCACTTGAATTTTTGTTAGTCTATGGCTTAGGGCTCTTGGGGGAACATATTATAACCCTAAGTGGTATAACTTTTTTCAAACTGTATCATTTAAATATTTTATATAAGTATTTTTAAGTAAACATAAAATATTTCCCTATGGTTTTTCAACAAATTCTTAATGTTATTTGTCCTTCCTCCTTCCCATTCTCCCAGTTTGCCCTCCTCTCTTCCAAGTTAACTACACCCCCATGCTTCCAATTTCTGCCTTCTTAGTACCCATATCCTACCATTTTTTTCTCCCTAGGGCTACTTCACCAGCCCATGGTCCCATTTTACTTTCCTGCTTACTCCAAGTGATAGATTCACATCTACAGAGTTGGAGGTAGAATCCACAAATAAGAGACAATGTGTGGCATTTGTCTTTCTGAGTATGGGAAGTATAATACTTTAAAATGCCTTCCATTTAACTCTCAGATATCAAGATTTCATTTAACTTTAAAGCATTTTAGAAGTGGCAAATAGAATTCTAAGATCCCAGTGTACTCCAGGACCCTGTTTATTACAAATTCCCCATGGATGACGGTATATAGGGCTTAAGAACATGATGAGAATTCTCTCTCTTAATTAGGTTTATAATATAATCACAATGAATTAATCAAAAGGAAGGTGACTAGCACCTGAAGGTGACCATTAGGAGATGAAAAGGAACATTTTATAACAGAGAGTAAGAAAAAAAGCTTCTCAGTTCTATGGGAGCAAGGAACTTGGTCTGCCATGGAATTTAGGGTGGACATATCATCTTGATTGTAGTTGTGTGAGATCCTGAGCAGAGAATATGGAAGTCCCATTTTAAAAACTGGTGAAAGAATAAATGGCAGCCATTTGAAGTGCCTTTGATTTTGATAATCTGTTACTCAGCAAAGGGGACTGTATGTGCAAGAGAGTGTGTGTGTGTGTGTGTGTGTGTGTGTGTTTTATTTGACATCTATTATTGAGGGATGTATGTTATAGTTTCAAATTATTGTTAATTTCTATTCATATTTTTAATTATTTTTACTTTTCTACTTTGAGGGCCATGATTCTTGGCTTATATAAAATCAAAATATGTATTTTTCTTTTATAGTGATTCTTTCTACTATACTCTGGTTTTATCTAAAAATTTATCTCATCTTATGCAAACATATTGATAGCATACATCTTTTGTATTTTCCTAGTATGTGACTATTTATTTCACTTATTTTTAAATTTTAGTGTTTTTAGAACCATGTTTAGGAAAGAATGTATAGTTGGCTTCTAAAAATCCAGTTACACTACTTTTCTCACTTTCTCACATTACTTCTATAGAACTTTAGGAATCATATACTGTATTTCCACTACTTGGTGATGACTTTCATATATTAATAGGTTATTTTTACATATACTTGAAAATTAATATTTTTCAGACTCCTGTACATATAAGATTATCATGTAGTGATATCTTTATGTATTAATTATCTAACTATGCACTATTTTTACTTTTCATTTTTTTAAAAATTATATTTGCTGGGCAGTGGTGGTGCATGCCTTTAATCCCAGCACTCGGGAGGCAGAGCCAGGCAGATCTCTGTGACTTTGAGTCCAGCCTAGGCTACCAAGTGAGTTCCAGGAAAGGTGCAAAGCTATGCAGGGAAACCCTGTCTTGAAAAACAAACAAACAAACAAATAAAAATATTCATGTGTATGGGTTTTTTGCCTATGTGTATGTCTGTACACTACACATATGAAGTAACTGCAGAAACCAGAAGAGGGCATTTGATCCTCTGGGATTGAATATACAGACAGTTGTGAACCACTGTGTGGGTGCTGGGAGCTGAATCTGGTTCCTGGTTTGTAGCATTCTAATTAATTCTTTTATTAATATTGATTTATATATAACTAATACTTACTTAGTTTCTTGTATTTTTCCTCAACATTTTAAGCTTATACCTTAGTTTAGTGTTGAATTTCTTTTATAATATTCTGTAGTTCTATCTTCATGTTCTCAATATTTACTAAAAACTAATTGATTTTGGCCTTCTGTAGAATGATAGTTTAACTGGGTATATAATTATGGTTAACAATTTTATTCTTTCAGAACTTTGTAGCTTTTGTTCTATTATTTCTGTTTTCTCTTATTTTGTTTAATTTGGGGGAGTCTTAGATGTTCTTACCAATAAGAACTTGGAATCTAATTCCTTTCTCTTGTATCTGAATAGCTATTGTGACTCTTCATCTAAGAGAATATGGTAGAAATGGTAAAATATCAATGGGCTGGGGGAATAAAAATTTTGACAATTTACTTATCCTTCCTTTGAGGTTTTTATATCCAGATAAGCCACATGCATTTGAGAGGTTTTGATTTCCCAGATGTTCCCAACCTATGGGGAAGTTTCTTTGAGTCCCATGAAATGGCTGCATAGACCTGGTTGCTTCAAGTCCCACACAAGTCACAAGAACAATGTAGACATGAAGCAGACATCTGCATCACTCATGAGTCTGCTGATACGGGCCAGTTGTGATCTGAGAGTGAACACATATATACATCTTTTGTACTCATTTCTGTGTTCCTTCTTACTATACCTGTCTAAGTCACCTACTGAGGCCTGCTAGTGCAAAGAAGAGGTGAGCAGTCCCTAGTGTGCCTTGTTGAAATTGCTGAGTCATAAAATAATGAACATAACAGAAATCAAATCATACTGTGAAATTATACTTTATTAATACAAATTCTCATTTTGTCTTTATCTTTTCCAAAAATGTTAGATTATCTGAAAATAAAAGCAAAATAAAATGTGCTTTACACTTCATTCCCAGTGCTTGTAGGAACTCAGTAAACATTTGGTAAATGAGGAGATATTTTTGAGAAGTTTATATTGCTCACATTTCTGTTCTAATGTCATTTAAAATTTTTATTTTAATTATTTTTCATTATTGCTTATTTGGGTCTCTACAATCTACTAAAGAAGACATTTGGAAAGAATGGCTAGCTCCCAACCTTGGTTTAATCAGTAGGTACAATATTTGACTCTTTTTATGTGTTTGCAGCTGACTGGCGCTCTCTGTCCTGATAATTTCATAGCCACGGAGGACATAAGAAGCCAACAACAAAACCAGTGCTGGCCTGAGTAGATAGAAAGGGACACATGGAAAATTCAGAGTTTGGATTTGGAGATTACTCATTCATTTTTATTGTAAAAATCTGGGAAACATCAAAATGCTTCCTCCAAATGAATCCCAGCTCCTCTGTTCATGAGATGGCTTGGCAGCTACTTGTTGGTTCCCTGGCATCTGCTGCTCAGTGTCTTCATGGACAGCTGCTGAGTGAGGGCCTGATCTGCTTATTGTCCTTGTCACTTGGTTGTTTCAGCATCTACCCCCAAAGACAATTCCTTTGCAACAGCATCTCTTAAAATAGAGCTTGGGAGAAAACAACTGCTTGTTTACTTATTTATTTATTCACATCCAACTCTGTGTTAGAAATTGAAGCAGCTTTTTGGACACAAAATATGATAATATGAGTCTTAAAGTAGAGAGAAGGGTAGAAAGGAAAAAGAAGTAAAATCTTAAAAATAGAGGAAGTAATGGGGTTCTGGTACAATATTTAGAAAACTCAAATCAGAATTACCTTTTCTTCCCTGGCTTCTGGTGAGCTGACACTTATTTCTAACTGTCACAGGAAAGGGGGGGACTAGTTATACTGTTCAAAGTGTCCGTAATATCAACACCAGCTAATTGTTCAGAAGTGCAGTTGTTCTTGGTTCTCACACTAGACAGCAATTGCTCCTGGGAATAAAGAAGACCCAGGAGGAAAAAAAGATTTGCATATGAATTGTGCTTTAGACTAAGACTTTAGCACTGGGGAGGACCTGGAGGGATTATAGAATCCAGAAGAGACCAAGTTTCATTGATGTGTGTGTTTCTGCTCAACCACAGGTTGAAGTACACAAAACTTTAAGATGGAAGACAGTTTACTGTACACAGTGGTTTCTCTCTTGAAAGCAACTCCCAAATACCTAGCAGTTACTTCCCAAATAATTGACTCAGAGGCTTAATATAAATTATAAATGCTTGGCCGGTAGCTCATGCTTATTACTCAATTACTCAGTAGCTCTTATACTTAAATTTACCTGTAATTCTTATCTATGTTTAGTCTCATGGCTTGCTATCTTTTCTCAGTATGACAATCTCATCTTGCTTCCTCTGCATCTGACTGGCATCTCCTGACTCCCTCCTTCTCAGCATTCTCAGTTTGGCTTCCCCACCTAACTTCCTGTCCAGCTTTTTATTAACCAATGAGAGTAATACATATTCACACATACAGAAGGGTCCTCCCACAGCAGTTTACAATGCCTTTATGTAACACCAAGTTATGTGCTTCTATCTTCATCCCCACCTGGGTTGCTATGGACAGGGTATCCTGTCTCTAAGAATCCTGATACCACTGAGAACAAGTCAAGCAAATAGTAATTGCCTAGAAGTAAGCACTACAGTTATAAGTTTGGCTTCTCTGGTGGAATGTCCACTTAGCATCTATAGTCCTCACAGCAGCCCAGAGATCCTGACAAGCCATCAGGGAAGGGGATTCCATGAGTTTACTTCCAGTCTCCTACACAGAGCCACTGGTTAATTATTTTACTTTACGACCCTGGGCTCTCCCCAATTGTCTCACCCAGACTTTAGTTTAATAGAATATAATTTTTCTCATTTGTTCAATTTCTAGAATACATCTTATAATGCCTCTATGCTTTTGGCATCAAAGTTCACTTTCACAAGCCAGAGCTTTTTTCTGTTTACCAACCTTTATGTTCTTGAACAGCCATGATACTGTGGCCCAAAGACACAGTGTTGTTATGTGGGTTAAAGTTGGAGTACAAAAGGGGTGCCTGACAGAAAGGCCATTGTTCATTGCTGTGCTACAACCTTCCACTTGGTTTATGTGAGAAGGCCCAAAAGTAAAGCCAAGACCCAAAAGAGATTGTGTTATTACTGCCACTGTGCTCCGCCTTCAGAAGCATATTGCTTCAATTAGAACAACGCTACCCATTTTATGTTGGTAAAGAAGGAAGTAGTATGTCTCTTTATTTTCTTTAGTCAACACGTTCTTTCCTTAGAAAGGCTGTCTCTGTTGGAAAAGTCTGAAAACAAAGCTCTGCCTTTGGGTTTGACTTTCTACCCCTACCAGAGAACCAGCAACAAATTCTAGTGAACAATGCTTTCATGATAACCTTTGCCACCTTCTCCAGTTCAGCCATCTTGACCATTAAAAAGGGGGCCCTTGTGGATGTTCTTCCTCTCTATCCCCCTGTTTTTGTTCTCAGGATTTGCTTTGCTAATGGGTGCTGGGCCTGCCTCTGTGCAGTGTGCATGTGTGATAAAGGGCTTTTGCTGCTGCTCTACTGACAAGACTGTAGAACAGATGGTGAGCAAATCACCAGGGTCACTTGGGGTCACAGAAGAGAAGCCTTGAATGGTAGCCTTTCAGTGGGCAACCTGCTGACAAAGGCACACAAGCCTATGTTGTTGGGGCATCACAGCCATCAAAGCATGAATGTTGCCATCCCTTAGTACTTGAAACAGCCTTTGCCCAGTGGAATCTATTGGTCCCCAAATGCTGACACCTTGTATAACGGGTAAAAATTTGGTGTCATTCCACATGTGTGGAGCTGTTGGACCACAGAGCTGAACATGACTTGGGCAGAGCAGTGTGTGGCTTCCATTCTGTTTTGCTTTGATATGCAAGTTGCCTCAAGGGTGACTGTCCCTGTGAGCACTGTAGAGAAGTTGAGGTGCTGAAGCAGTATGAAAATCTTCTTTCTCTAGATTGTTGCACTCAGGTCTGGTCCAGCACAGTGTTCCCCTCAGAATTCGTGTGCTGTGAGAGTAACAACTTGTAGAACTGAAAAATGTAAAGTAAACAAGGAAACAGAGAGAGAGAGAGAGAGGACCGGAAAGGGAGAACAACCGAGCTTGTAGACTTGCCTGGCTTGCATTTGATGGGGAAAATGGAGACTTAGGAGGAACAAACAGTACAAGCTGGGCTTCAGATGATTGGGGTTGTGTGAGTATCATGTGGAAATCTTGGGTAAAAGAAGTCACTCCGACACCAGAAAACAAAGCAGAAGCTTAAAGCAGTTGTAATTTCCAACTGCATCATTTTGATCCATTTTTAAACATGTCTTAAAGCTTAGTACCTCATCAATACAACGCAGATACCTCAAAGACCTGGGAGACTCAAACAAGAGAATATGTATTTAAATGCCCAGCTTAGTAATCAGGCACTAACTGTCCCCCTTTAAGCCCCACCTTCATTAGGAGTATTTATTTCTTCTTTTGGGCACATAGTCTTAAATACTACTATTTCAATTTTTTATTTAAATTTTTTAATTCATTTTACATACCAACCACAGCTCCTCCTTTTATCCCTCCTCCCACTTTCCCCACTCCTGCCTAAATTCCGCCCCCCCCCCAATCCTACCCCTGCCTGAAGCGTGAGCAAGGTGTCTAACCATAGGTAATGGGATCCAGATAGCCAGCTCATGCACCAGGTATTGATCCTGATCCCACTGTCAGGGTCCCATCAAACAGACCCAGCTACACAACTGTCTCCTGTTTGCAGAGGGTCTAGGCTGGTCCCATGCAGGTTCCACAGTTGTTGGTCTAAAGTTCATGAATTTCTATGAGCTTGGTTCAGTTGTCTCTGTAGCTTTCCCCATCATGATCTTGATGCTCCTTGCTCATATAATCCTTCTTCCCTCTCTTCAGATGGACTCCCGGAGCTCGGCCTGGTGCTTGGTTGTGGATCTCTGTATCTGCTTCCATCAGCTACTAGATGAAGGCTGTATGATGACAGTTAGGGTATTCACTGATCTGATTACTGGGGTAAGCCAGTTCAGGCACCCTCTCTACTATTGCTAGTAGTCTAAGTTGGAGTTGTCCTTGTGGATTCCTGGGAACTTCCCTAGCACCAGGTTTCTCCCTTATCCCAGAATATCTTCCTCTATCAAAGTATCTCTTTCATTGCTCTCCCACTCTGTCCCTTCCTCAGCTCGACCATCCTGTTCCCTCATGTTCTCATCCCCCATCCCTCCCTTCTATTGCCCCCCTTCAACCCCAGTTTGCTCATGGAGGTCACCTCTGTTTCCCCTTCCTAAGGTGATCTGTACGTTCACCTTAGGGTCCTCCTTGTTACCTAGCTTCTCTGGAGCTGTGGGTTGTAGTTTGATCATCCTTTGCTTTACATGTAGTATCCACTTATGAGTGAGTATACACCATGTTTATTTTTCTGAGTCTGGGTTACCTCACTCATGATGGTATTTTCTAGTTCTGTATCTTTGCCTGCAAACCTCATGATGTCATTGATCTTTACAGCTGAGTAATAATTCATTGTGTAGATGTACCACATTTTCTTTATTCATTCTTCAGTCAATGGGCATATAGGTTGTTTCCAGGTTCTGGCTATTACAAATCATGCTGCTATGAACATAGATGAGCAAGTGTCCTTGTGGTATGATTGAGCATTCCTTGGGTATATGCCCAAGAGTCTTGGGTCTTGAGGTAGACTGATTTCTAATTTTCTGAGAAGTTGCCATACTATATAGCTATAAAGGAAGACTAAAATTCCTTTTTTTTTCCAAAAAGAGAAGAAAAATGCTTTGATTTATTTAGTACTTGAATAAGTCATTCAAAAACAGTCACTTCACATATAGATTCTTTAGGAAGCACTTTCACAAAATCCAGTTTGTCAAAAACTAGCAACCATTCACAAATGAAAACTTAGTTCTCTCCAACAAACTCTGTCTGGGGATACAAACCACTCTAAAAAATCTGACTTGTTTTTTCTTTTGGTTTTTCGAGACAGGGTTTCTCTGTGTAGCTTTGGAACCTGTCCTGGATCTCTCTCTGTAGACCAGGCTGGCCTCAAACTCACAGAGACCCGCCTGGCTCTGCCTCCTGAGTGCTGGGATTAAAGACATGCACCACCAACACCCGGCTGACCTTTTATTTTTATTCATTTGTTTTTATTTTATTTAAATAACATTAAATACCTGTGTTTTCATTTTACATACTGACTGCAGTTCCCCTCCCTCCTCTCCTCTAAGGCCCACCTTCCCTCCTTCCTGCTCCCCATCTACCTCCCTCCCCTTCCCTTCTCCAAAGGAGCAGGCCTTCCAAGGGCTTGGGCAAAGCATGGTACATCAAGTTGAAGCAGGATGGAGTTCCTCCCCTTGGGTCAAAGCTGGGCAAAGTAATCCAGCAGATTCAAACCACTCTTAAGGGCAGGTCCGATGCCTGGCAGTAGATGGCCAACACTGAACAAGCTCTATGGTATCTTTGCAGGGTCTTTGGCTCATTTGATTCATTATATTTTGTCAGGTTTTTTTTTTTTTAACTTTACAGATTCTTTGTGTATACATTATAGCCTCTGGTTTTGTGCTTTTCTGGGATTTTGATGTGTAACAACACGTATGTCTCTGCATCTATGTTCCTTATGCTTTTTCTTTGACATTTTTGCTTCTGTGAGTTTGTTTGTTTCATCCTAGTCTGCCTTGTTTTTTGTTTTATTTATCATCATCATCATCATCATCATCATTAGTAGTAGAGACAGAAAGACTGTGAATTCAGTTGGGAGGGGAGGATCTTGGAGGAATTGGGAAAGGGGAAGTTGTAATTATAATATATTGTATGAAAAAAACCGTTTTCAATAAAAGAAAAACAGGGAGAAAAAAGCAAAACAAACAAAAATTCCCCTCTTAAAGAAAAAAAAGAAAGAAAGAAACCAGCAGTACAACATTTGGTAAGTTAGATCACTTAGCTGGATCTCATTTTTTTTCTTCATTTCTGTATGAGGTCTGCTCTGTTTTTATCAGCTGGCCTCAGCTCCACCAAGTTTCATGAAATCTCCACAGTTTCTTGCAGAAAGAATTGCTTCCCTACTTTATAGATTAGCTTATGTATTCAGTGAGATCACACGGTGTGTCAAGGTACCAGTTCGTAAGCAGGGAAGCGTGGACTTGGACTATGATCTTCTGGCTCTAGGAAGAGATCCTCACTGTGTCTTTCATCATGGAAATGTTGACAACTTCTCAAATAATTAGGGCACTTTAGAGTCTATTGACTGTATGTCTCTACTGTGTTCACAGGCACTTCACAATTTTGTAGTTCTTCGTGATTATTATCATAATAGCACTTGTTATTAAAATCAGTGAACATGATAGTCATAAAGACACTGGGCAGAATCTGTACTGACCCCTTAATATTCTTAGGATGTTGCCACTTGCCACTGAGTAAATAATTATTTGTTATGCTAAATGAGACTTCTTCCCTTAGCTGTTATTATCTCTCTCTCATAAATTGAGTGCTTAAAAAGTATGATAATGTGACTTCAGTTTTACTCAAAGATTTTGGTGGTAATGATGGCATTAGAAAATATTTGGTGTACTCTCGATGACAGGCTCTTTGCCCATTTTTACATAATTTTTTTCACTTAGTTCTACCTGGTAAACTTGCACGGTTGTACCGTTGTTGACTCAGTGAAAGAAATGGAAGTATGGAAATCTGAATCACATATCTAAGCAGAGAATCAGGAACTGAAACCAATGAATTTGCTGTTGCACAGTTTTAAGAGGCAGTTGGCTTATATCTTTAAAACTCTGAGGCTGGGCAGTGGTGGCGCACACCTTCAATCCCAGCACTCGGGAGGCAGAGGCAGGCAGATCTCTGTGAGTTCGAGGCCAGCCTGGGCTACCAAGTGAGTTCAGGAAAGGCTCAAAATTACACAGAGAAACCCTGTCTCAAAGAAAACAAAAAACAAAAAAACAAAAAACAAAAACAAAAACAAAAACAAAACAGAACAACAACAACAAAAAAAACTGTTGAGCAGAAGTTTGGTAGTTAATTAATTCAGTATTTAGCATACAGCAGCTATGACCCAGACACAGTGCTATGGAATTGCTGATTGTGAATTAGATGGATTGCCTGCATGAGGATGGAACACAGGAGTTAGCCCACATGACAAGGATGGTCATCAGAATCATCCAGCTGGCTCTCTATCCAGACTTTCATTTCCAGCTCAAGAACATGCAAGTTCTCTCTAGGGCCCAGGATTTGAATTCTCATGATAAAACCACCTCATTGCTACATTGAGTCTCTTTAGGTTCCTTTCAAGTATTGCTAATAGGGGATAAACTGGTCACCTCACATCCAGGTGAACCCTTGGAAATAGTAGGGGGACTTTTACACAGTGGCATGTTGACTCTAACAGGATATTGTTTGGACATGGAAACCCCACCATTTTATGTAAGTATGTTGTCAGCATTTATTAAACTTTGTTGTTAAACAGTTCTAGAAGACACATCCCATCTAATGTATTTGATGTATTGATTTATATAAGACCCTGATGAATCACTTTGGATTCTTTACATCTTGATGCATGTGGTATTGAAATTATTTCATCTAAGTCAATTTTTTTCTAGCTGAATTTTATGGTGAAGATTTGATTTATTAATCAATTGTTTACTCATAGGAATTTTAACATATTGAATTGGCAAATACTGTGGATTTTTTACAAGCCTGAATTCTGCTTACATCCATTTTCTCCATTTGCTTTTTCAGATTTTTACAAAGTATTAAAATTTCCACCAAAATTTATTGTTCTATAAAAACAATTTAGTTTTTCAATTTGGTCTGGTTAACAGTTTTGTTTAAGCTGATTTTCTGTAACATTCTCTTATGTAATATCATTTTGTATTTTTAAGTGCATACATGAAATGATGCATGGATGTAGCTTTTGAACTGTTGAGATGAAATGAGACAAACTCAGGCTATAAGAGATAGAGAGACCTTAACAGAAGAAGAAGAAGTAGATAAAATGAAATGGAGCAGGGAGAGGGCTAAAGAAAGGTCCTTGGAAGAAGAAATAGATAGAAGATGCAGAGGCAAAAGTGGAACATCCTTATGCTCCTCCTGGGGAGTCAATCAAACATCTCTTAGCTATGTAATCCCCACTACTCAAAACTCTTAGTACTAGTTGAACATCCTCCCCATGTTGCATTTGGAGTGCGCTGAATAGACTGTCACTCCAAACAGGGTGGCCTTTCAAAGGCTTCTTCTTTTCCAAGTTGGTGTGATTCTGTTCTATACTTTGGCAGTCACCTGCTTTCCCACTCTGTCCTTTTTATAGTAACCAGAGAAGACCCTGATCCTTAGTCCACCTGTGCTGTTAGTATCAGCTAAAGGTCTTACTGTGGTTTGAATGCCCCTCCAAAGACCATATCAAAATCTAATACTTGTTTTGAAATGTAAGGAGTGGGTCTAAGTGGGATCTTTCAGAAGTAATTGGGTCTGAGAACCTGGGGTCATTAATGCCCTCATGAGTTAAGGGATTAAATTATTACCTCCAGAGTGTGTCAAGGCCCAGTTGTTCTCTTGTGTATGTCTTTCTTGTCACATGATCTCTTAAGCTGCCTCAGAACTCCCAGGATCCACAACTACTAGAAGGAATTCACCAGAGTTGGAACCTTAACCTAAGACTTCCCTGCCCTTAAATCCATGAGTTGAATCAAACTATCCAGTCTTTGATGTCCAGTCATAGCAATGGAAAACTCCAATAGGACCACAGGTGGGAATTAGGCACTGCCAATGCACACAATGCATTATGTGGGGAAATATACATTGTCATGTGGGATTTACACGCTCTTGTCTGAAAGAACACCTAATGAGGCAAGGAGACTGACTCACTCGTGGAACTCCACATGAGTCCCTTGTATAAGCCAACTAACGTGAAAGCGCATGATTCCCAAAATGGCTGTAGTACTTTTACTAAATAATTCGTTGGGGCTGCCAAGGATCTAGTCAGAGATGGCATTACAACCCGAAGCCCAGTCTTGCAAGAAACAAACAGTTTTGGCCTTCTGCAGACTCTGCTACCAAGACATTTTCCAGAGTCTCTGTATATAACATCATTTCCTTGTTATTAATGTGTGTGCGTGCATTATTTTAATTGAAATTAAACCACATTCTTACTTACCTTTGATCAGAAGCTGTAAGCTTCATAAAGAAAGGAACTAGCTGTGCTGTGCTGATCATGCTGTAACTGTAGTTTCTTGGTATAGTACAAGCACTCAAGTCATTTTTACAAAAAAAAATTAGAATCACAGAAAATATAAAAATATAAAGCCAGGGAAAGGATTGCTTTGGAAATTGTGGTGAAACAGAGTTAATCTGAAGAATTTCTCTTGTGACTCCTTCTTGTGAACATGGGAAGAGGAGAGGTACAAGGATATGTGACCATGACTCTGTCAATCCTGGCCCTACTTCCTGCCCTCTAATACCACTTCCCAATCCATGTTTCCCTGGCAATGCCCTGGGCTCATTCAGAGTTTGCTTCCAGTCTTTTCAAAAGAATTTATTATGTCATAAATTGAGGAAATACACTCACAAATACAGAATGGAGTGGACAAGCTGAAGTTGTCCTCTGATCTGACCAAGAGTGAATCCACCTGCATGCAGGATCAGGGGCATGTGATGTACAATGGCAGGAAGCACCGCCTCCTTTGTGTCCTATAGTCTAAGGTCATAGGCAGAGCAAATACCACTACAGGAGCATGGAAAGGGCATCATTTCCAAATCTCTCCAAGTAATGTTATAGAAGTGGACAACTCCAGCATCCAGAGAGACTTCATGAGAAAAAGCTGAGAAAAGAATACATCCTTTGGAAAGCTGAACGTACCAGCAAGACAGGAAGAAAACATGAACTTCAGAATTAGGTCTTACATCTTGGGATTTTTTCAGATGTTCAGTGGCTACTAACTCTAGAACACAAAGGATGAAACTACTCCTAAACAATGAGTCTCTTCATAATAAAGGCATCAACAGTCCTCTTAGTTTATGCAGCAGTTTGCAGCCCTTTCTCTGACCTGGTGTCACCCTGCTCCTGCTCTACCTTTCTGCCTTGTACTCCAGTCACTTTTCTGTTCCTTGGAAAGCCAACTTCATTTTTGCTTCTGGACCTTTGCCGCTGCCTGCCCTCCCAGCCTCCCCCCCCCCCGCCCCATGTGTGTGTGTGTGTGTGTGTGTGTGTGTGTGTGTGTGTGTGTTTTAAACAGTGTTTAACTAGGTAGCCCAGATGCCTTCAACTTGAAATCTTCCTGCCTCAGCCTCCCTAGTGCTGCGATTATAGGTATACACCACTGTGTTTGTCTAAGATGTTTACATAGTATGGTATGTAAAGTCCTTTTAAAACTTTATTTCTATTCAGTTTATCTATATTCATGATGTCTATAAAGATAAAATAGAGCAGATTATTTGAACCTGGTCATTGAATATCACCCAAGATACTGAGGCCCAGAATGAGTATGCAGCATTCCACACTTAATTTCAGTATGATTTTCATAACCTTGTTCGTAGATGATAGGTGCATTTTAGCCACTGTATCTAAACAAGCCAGATTGGCAACATATTATTCATTTCCCTTTCTTCCCAAGCTTTCTCTGTTTGTTAGACTGCAGCAGGCACCCAGGTCAATTCAGCAGGCTCTATGTTTCAATTGGCACTTATCTTCTAAGAACTATGAGCCCAGAATCCACAAAAATCTGATATGAATGTTGAAAAATCTAAGCCACCAGGGAATGCTTTTAAAAGGAATTTCTCCAATGGCTGTAAAATACCTATCAATTTTTTTATTGCTAACCAGAAAACAAATATGAATAACCAATCCAGTGATAGCCAAGAGAAATAGAGAAAGTTTAAGGAGGTTTAAAGTTGAAAATGCTCCAAACGGAAGGGTGATTGCTTCAGGAGATCAGGTTGTGAATAACAGAGTAAACTCAAAGAAGGGAAAATCTGAGCCTAGTATGGAAGGAAATTTCCTTCCCTTAGGGTCACTTGGTTGTGAAAGAGCAAGCCTGTCTTTCTCAAACTAATAGGTCATTGTAGTCAGTCTGCAGTAGAACCTATGCTCCGATGGCCAGACTGGGAGTCACATAGCAAAAAGTCCTTCCTTCCCAAGGCTATCTGTGCAGAACTGAATTCAGAATAAACCCAGAGGTTTTTACAGGATACCAAGAAGCCTCAAGGCACCCTGCATCCTTCTGTTGCTATGGGATAGTAAAGTGAAGCCAAATGCAGCTGATGAGCACCCACAGAAGACAGCCCGTTATCACGACAACACCCTATTCTAAGGACATGATTGCTGTTATAATCATGATTTATTTATATATGATTTAACAATTTTATTCTAAACAGTGGCTAGCTGGCTGGCAGAAATGTCTTCATTAACCACGAGATGGGTGTTCTCCATAAAATACTAGGAAGCACATTGAGTAGGGGCCATAATTTGCCATTCCCCAAAATAATTTGCTGTGTTAGGGAAGAAGGACTGAATTTTGAACAGTTTGTATTTCTTGAGGTTTTATATCTAGAATTAGAAAATTTATAGCTGTGTAGTTTGGGTTTTGTTTTTAGATTCAAAGACAAAAACTAAAACTTTAATAAAAAGCTCATGTGGATTAGTCTATTTTTCCTTTCTTCATTTTTTTAAATCTCCTAGAGAAATGGAGACCTGTAAGGAAATAGATCTTGAAAAATCTGCTGCTGGTTCTCATGAACCCCAGGAAAGAGAGAAATTTGGGGATGTTTGTGAAAGCCCTAGAAATCACCTGTACATTAAGTGTGCCACTGCTGAGCAAAGGCAGGGAGCCAGCCCATTGGAGGAAGCCCTGCCTTGTTCATGAGTCAGAAGTCCCAGGGCTGTGTCCAGGTCTGCTCTCCCTGTATCTAATTCAATCACAACTGAAATCACCATGGGTTTATTGACATTAAGATGTTGACTATAAATTTGACATGGGGATTAAAAGGTTCTAGAATAGCCAAAACAACTTTGAAAAAGAAGAGCAGAGTTAGAGAACCAGAGATATCTGATTTCAAGACAATACAAAGTACAGTAATTAAAGCAGTATGCTATTGATGTAAAACAGGGATACACAAAAGTTTTTATATAAAGAATCAGATAGTAAATATTTTAGGCTGTGTGGGCCATACTGTCTCTGTCACAACTACTCAACTCTGCTATGAAAACAGCCATACGCTAACAGCCGTGCCCAATCCATAGGGATGAGTGTGGCTGTGTCTCCATCTCAATAAGACTTTGTTTAAACACATGGAAACTTGAATTTATATAAGTTTTATGTGTAATCCAAAAGTATTCTTTTGATTTAAAATTTTAAAATGTGAAAAGCATTCTTGGCTCATGGGCTATACATAAAAGGCAGAGATTAGACATGACCTACTGATCATCATTTACAAGATACTGCTGAATAGATGGACAAAAATATTAAAAAATAGAAAAGTCTAGTGATATACCTACATATACCTCAACACGTTTTTGACAGAGGTGTGCAGACAAGCCAGTGGGCAAAGGTCATCAAATAGTGCTCTTGTATCTGTGCTGGAAAACCAGAACCTGCATCTGTACACAACACGAATACTGCTTCAAAGAGAAAAATTTGCACTCTAAAATTATGGAACCTAGAAAAGGTATGAAAATTTTTGTGACCTTAGTTTAAATTGATTTCCTGATAGGTCATCCAATCCCAAGTGGATGGACCCAAACAAATGTCCATAAAAGCAACAGTAAATGGGCTCAGTAGGTTGCACACATATATGTGGAATCCCATGTACATAAAAATGGATATGTAATTCAAATAAAAACATCTAAGACCTAACAAATACAATCTGTAAGCTTACAGACTCAACAATCAACTTTAAATGATGATTAACAGAGAGGAAGGCTAAATGGATAGGAGGCTATGCATCATTTGTTAGGCAAAAAGCTAGCACCGGAACATGTTAAATGTTCATTTTGTCCATTACTCTGCAGATTATCCCAGTGGCTTCTGATTATGGCAGTATCACCCTAGAGCTTGCCTTTGGCTTACAATTCCTGGAAGTTCTTTGCCCCAGACTGTAGATTTGTGTGGTGCCTCATGACCTGGATCCTGTATGTCCAGGAAATTATGAAGAGTGCCCTAAACTCCCCATGCCTCAAAGAAGATTGTTTGTGCAAAGATGTAAAATTTAGGTACAACAAACAATTTCAACATAATTTCCAAATTACAAAAACTGACATGAGATGAAACTTAAAAGTCTACAGATAACCATTATGAAGATATTCTTACCCAGAAATCCAGTTTAATGGATTCTGGGTAGAGACTTTCCAGTGATTAAAGAAGGAGGAAAATCAATTACATCAATATTTTGAAATAGAAAAAACTAGTGGGACGTTTTACAACTTGGTTTATGATAAATTTGTAACAAAATAATGCCTCAATTTTAAAATATAATAGTAGCAAATTAGGAAACCTTCATCTCAAGGAAGGACATTGGCTTCCTAACTTAGAAAGTGAAGCATGTCTCTGCATTAAAGAACACAGATGATCTCTTTCATTCTGGAAAGTATCAGAGGAACAGAAGTCTTCCATGCTAATAAACCATTGTGCTAATCTGTTAAGAAGTACTTATAAAACATCTTTCACAAGTATGACTTCATATAACATCAAGAAGGGTTTTTCTCAGGTTGGGGAAACAAGACATTACCTCTTCAGTCCCCTCAACATCATACCCAAGGACCTAGGGAGTACAAGGGAAGAAGTAATAAAAGAATTCAAAGGAAGAGGTAAAACTGCTGTTCTTCACAGGTAACATGGTTTTGTATGTAGGAAACCCAAAAGAACCGAAGACAACTTATTAAAATTAATAAGTGAGGGTAATAAAAACCAATTGAGTTTTACATGAAATGTAATAAACCTTCACAGTTCATAAAATCTTGAGTAATAAATGTATGTGCAGTTACTGTAAAAAATACTTGGGTCAGATGTCAAAGACCCATGAGGTAAAGGTTTTCTTGCATATACTGATGATGGACCCTAAACTGTCAGATCCCAGGAATACAGCAACAAACTATTAAAAAATTAAAATGTAAAAAGTGGTACCACTTTATATAGCATCACATGATCAATTACTTCAAAATAAACCTGCTGAAAAATTTATGTCTTCTATGAAGAGTATTCTAAAATATTATTGGGATTTTTTTGATACATAGTATTTTAAAATTGGCAAATTCAATGTGACTATATCATTTTTTTAAAATTAATCCCTGGATTCAGTGCCATTCCAATAAGAATCCTAACAGATCATTTTCAAGGGGAACTGGCAACATGATTCTAAAATTTCTATGAAATAGACATGGAAAGAGCAGTCAAACAAATCAAGATAAAGGTGGAATGTTTACACAGTCAGAGATCAAAGCTGCTGTAGTTGTTGCTACAATTTTTATGGAACAAAAGCACCTCTTCAGTGCAACTGCCTTTTGAATAAGTGGTGCTAAGTTACTTGGTTATCAACCAGGTAAATTGTAATCTGGATTCTTACAACATATAATATAAAATAATTAATTCCAGGTGTAACATGGGTGCAAATTTAAAAAGTAAAACAGAAAATATAACTTCACAGAACTCCTTCATGGCTTTGGAGTCACCAAGATAATAAATACATTTTATTTAAAATTCCCCTTGCCAGTCAGAAACATGCTTTTAGTGTGAAGCACATTAGGTGTTTTTTACCTGTTTACCTGACTATTTCATTATTTAAGCTCCTGTGGGTTAATTTTTTAAATAGAGTCTTCTCTATGTACTCTACAGAAGGACATGTAGAATAGACTTAGATGTTGTAGGGTTTACAGTCTTCTCTATGTACTCTACAGAGGGACATCTAGAATAGACTAAGATGTTGTAGGGTTTACAGTCTTCTCTATGTACTCTACAGAGGGACATCTAGAATAGACTAAGATGTTGTAGGGGTTACAGTCTTCTCTATGTACTCTACAGAGGGACATCTAGAATAAACTAAGATGTTGTAGGGTTTACAGTCTTCTCTATGTACTCTACAGAGGGACATCTAGAATAGACTAAGATGTTGTAGGGGTTACAGTCTTCTCTATGTACTCTACAGAGGGACATCTAGAATAGACTAAGATGTTGTAGGGGTTACAGTCTTCTCTATGTACTCTACAGAGGGACATCTAGAATAAACTAAGATGTTGTAGGGTTTACAGTCTTCTCTATGTACTCTACAGAGGGACATCTAGAATAGACTAAGATGTTGGAGGGGTTACAGTCTTCTCTATGTACTCTACAGAGGGACATCTAGAATAGACTAAGATGTTGGAGGGGTTACAGTCTTCTCTATGTACTCTACAGAAGGACATCTAGAATAGACTAAGATGTTGGAGGGGTTACAGTCTTCTCTATGTACTCTACAGAAGGACATCTAGAATAGACTAAGATGTTGGAGGGGTTACAGTCTTCTCTATGTACTCTACAGAGGGACATCTAGAATAGACTAAGATGTTGGAGGGGTTTACAGTCAATAAAGGGAAAGACTGAAAGTGCACAGAGAAACTATGAACTACAGTTGGTTTATTATGGTAGTAAGGGTGAGAATTAAATCATACAAAAAGCTATTAATGCCATACAAGGTTATGATGTTTATTTCCAAATTTCCCTCTAAGGAGCTAACGAAAACTATTTCCATTTGAAAGCCAAAGAATGTCCCATATTTATGGCTCAGATTTCTTTTCTTGTGTCACTTTAGCCTCTCCATATACTTCATAATCTATGTCAAGTTGGAGGGGAGAACTGGCAGCAACCAACAGAATCATTGTGTTGAAGTGGGGTTTGAGGAGGGATACAGGCTTCTGGGTCAGAAACCTGGAGTCCAAACACATATGCTTACAAACTCTCTAAATTTAGGAGATATTAAATTTTGATAACCTTGTGTTCCCCAGTTCAGGGATAAAGTAAGTTCTCATGGCTATTGTGATGACTAATTTGCAGGGGCTCTTGAGAGATACATACAGAAACATATATAGGTGCATATATTAAATGGAGTTACTCCACATACATGGGATGATAATGCTTTCACTAGGAGCTAGTCATAGACTATAACAAAACACCAATACCAGACATGGAAAACTGTCCTTTGAGCTATTTGTCATGGAAGTCCAAGAGACTCCTCAAGCCATGTAGACCATTGACGTTGCCCTTGATTGATTTCTAGAACTTGAAGATAAGACCCTGTTGCTAATGATTCCATATATTTCAGACACTGGATTTGGAGGAATGGAGTTGAAACTGGCCTGGAAACTTCCTTCCTGAGTACCAGCTCTCACAGTATCCGAATGAGCCATGCATGCTGCCAAAGGAGAGGAGCAATCAAAAGTCCTACCCAGCTATATGTCTAAGACCCATAACATTGACTAGCATAACAAGATATCCCCAGTAATGTAGTGGTGAGTTTCATTGTTGTTTTGTTTTGTTTTAATCATGGTGGTAGCTTTGGTGGTTTGAATGAGATGCTCCACATAGTCTCAGCCATTTGAATAGTTGGTCCCTAGTTTTTGATGTTATTTGGGTAGATTTCAGAAGTGTGGACTTGCTTAAGGAAGTATGGTGCTGAAAGTGTGCTTTGAGAGTTTAAAAAGACTCATACCATTTTAAGTTCATTCTTTTTGCCTTATGGTTGCAGTTTAAGATGTGAGCATTCACCTTGATGCTCCAGATGTCATGCCTACAAGCTGCCATGCCATGGTGATGGACTCTTATTCTTCTGGAACTGTAAGCCAAAATAATCCTGTCTTTCTATAAGTTGCATTGGTCATGATATTTTATGACAGAGATAGAAAAGTAACTAATGCAGCAACTAGTAGTTGTCTAATTGGACTTAAGGCCCACTAAACAGGAAAGAGTTAATGTCTGGTACTGTAAACCAAGCCAGTTGCCCATGGGTGAAGAGATCATAGACTCTAGAGGAGAATCTTCCACTGCCATTTTCTTAAACCAATTAATTTTCTAAATGTATTCCAAATACTTATCCTTATACCCACAGATAAATATAGTTCTCATTACTCATCAAACAAGGTTATTTTTGTAATAGATTAGAACTATTACAGAGTTCCATAATGATGAAACTGCAGAGAATGAATGACCATGGGGTTACCCAGTCCCAACTAATACATCCATAACATACCCCTACACCAAAGGGTCAGGGGAAATTGTGGAATGGGAATCAGAAGGATTCTAAAAGCCAGGAGACCAGAACACTTGCTGATAGACAGTGTCTTCTAGTCATGACATAGAAGCCTTGCGTGCATGAAACCTCAACAATATGGCTCCCTAAAATAAGATAATGGCAACACCAGCTTACTTATGGTATAGATGGGGAATTTTCATAAGGCCCTGCACGCAGATGAAGAGTTACAAGCAAGCAGTGGTTTCTGAGAGAGGGGAAATCATATTTTCAAGAGATGAGCACCCTTATAGGCTATCCAATCCCAAGTGGTCAGCACTAAACCTGTGTACATAAGTAAGTGTTTGTATTAATTACTTTTCTGTTGCTGTAATAAAATACCATAACAAAGGCAACGTATAGAAGGAAGGATTGATTTGGGTTTACTGTTCCAATTGGGAGACCACAATGTTAGGGAAGACCTGACATCATTCAGCCAGAGCAGGAAGCTGAGAGACCACATCTTTAAGTATAAACAAAAGTGGGGTGAGGCTATACACTCTTAAAACTTGCCCCTAGTGATATACTTCCTCCAGCAAGGCTGTACTTCCCTGTAATTTCCCCAGACAGGGCCATTAATTGAAGACTAAGTGATCAAATCACTTAGTCTATGAGGGGGTTCTTTTTTTTTTTTTTTTGGTTTTTTGAGACAGGGTTTCCCTGTATAGCTTTGGAGCCTCTCCTGGAACTCACTCTGTAGCCCAGGCTGGCCTCAAACTTACAGAGATCCACCTGTCTCTGCCTCCTGAGTGCTGGGATTAAAGGCATGCACCACCATCCAGCAATGGGGGTGTTCTTATTCAAACCACTGTTGGTGTATGTGTGTGTGTGTGTGTGTGTGTGTGTGTGTGTGTGTGTGTGTGTGTGTGTGTGTATACATGTCTATAAACAAAGAAGAAAGAGGTCATGACTTGAGAAGAAGGTAAGGAGAACACTGAAGGAGCTGAAGGGGCAGAGAGCAGATGGAAAGTATTTAAACAGTATTCACATAGGAAATTCTCAAAAAATTAAATAAAATAAATCATTTTTAAAGAAGAAAAGAATAGAAGGTTTTTTTCCTTCATGTTTTGTCTTAAAGCCATTATTGCTAACTGCAAAGAATTCTCAATCTCTGAAAGAACAAGGGCTCAAATGTCATGTTTCAGATAAGTCCATACTACTATGTTTTCTATAAAAAACTTGCTTTTATGAAAGCACACTACAAATTCATGCAGTTAATTACTTTAGAGAACTTCCTTCCCTTTCTCACATGTATCTCCTACCTTCTCTTCTCTGCCTAGCCCCAAAGAGCATAGGAAGGACAGTGTATGAGACTCAAGATTTGCTTGCTTTACAAGAAATGCAACTTCTAGATTAGACTTGAGGTAAAAATGTAATTTCCATTTTACAGAAGTGATGTTTCCCACAATATCATCACCTTAGTACAGTAGGAGGTCAAGTTTTACTCTTCAAAGCCCATGTCACAAATTATCCAAAGGCCAGGGTCACTCCCAGGTAGAACCCCACTTTCCTAGACCTGTGTCAGCTGCCTGTTCTCATGCACTCTGACTGCTGGAATCTTTGTTAGCTATTGCTTAGATACCAGATCAGATCCAGAAGAGATGCCCTATATTGAGGAATAGGCTCTTTTTTATTTACAAATGTGAAAACCTGCATCCAGGGATATCTCTTCTACAATGCAGTGAACCTTCCAAACCCTTGTCTTAGTCTCTTGAAACCAAACAAATTACACGCCACTGTGTGCTGTATATCACAGTTAGAGGGTTTATAACACCAGGCTGAGAAGAGTTTAGGAATGGGTTTCTCCTGCAAGCTGGAACTGGCTGTACCTTTGACTGACAGGCTGCCATTTTCTTGAGGTTTGATTATTTGGGTCCTTCACCTGTCTACTCCCCACCAATACAACAAACAAACAAACAAACTAAAAACCCTTAACCTTGGAGATCTTTGGCATTTGACCCCAATATTTTTATACAGTAACCATACATACATTTATCACTCTGTGCTTTATGAACAGTGAAGGTTTATTACGCTGCACTCAAACCTCATTTAACCTTTTCTCTTGAAGCAATCTTTTAAAACAGAGTGTGGGGGTTTATACAATCAAGGCTGTCTGCTTCTTTTTCAGAAAATTCTTTAGCATTGATGCTTGTGGTCAGTCAGTGTTTGGTGATATGTTGAAGATAAAACTTACCCTTTGGTTCTCTGAAGGACCCAGAATCTTGGAGGTTTTTGGATCTGTAGGATTTTAGAATTGGAAGGCCTATGAATCCATCAGTTCCTTCTGCACAGTGTCATCTCTTCCATTTCTGAGCATTACTCTGTCCTCTTTCCTTATTTGCTCATCTATTACCTCACAAGGGTCACTACATACCTGGAAGACATTCTGTCTCAATATGAAACTCCATTCTTTAAAAGGATTTGCATCTAAACCACACTATAAAACTTAATGTTTTATTATCATAAACTATTTTAGACTTTTGTTTGTACACATACTTCATTCCTTACTTGCTTGCCTGAAGTCTGGAAATGTACATTATACTCCTGAATTCCATTCAAACTTACCTCCAAGCTTGATGTATGCAAGAGGCCTGCACAGATCGAAGGAGTTCATTTTGACCATAGCACCTTGAAAAAAATCAGTATTTCTGTCTGAAGAGAAATATTCCTTAATACTTAAGCACTAAAGTAATTAGCAAGGATCAGACTCCTGGTCTAGGAGGTTTCAGAAGTCACTATAGCTCAACCAGGCCTGTTTAGACTAGGTATCTGATCATGTCTGCCATGTTGATTCATAGACCTGTGAAACCTGGGGCCATCATTTTATTTCCCCTGTTTCTCAGTTGAGGTGAAGGGCCTCCTCAAATGACTGAACTGACAAGAGACGTGTTAGTCTCAATGAGAAGGTGCACCATGCTGCAATGGGATATATGTTGATGTACACATGCCATCTCCACTGTGAATATTTCAAAAGCAGGTCTGAAAGCTGCTACCCTGGATGCTGGCCATGAGATTTCTAGCTTGTCATGTGATCCACTGAAATCAGTGTCCATCTACAGGGACAACTGCCTCTCTTGTTGGTGAAGGTGCTGACTCTTATTTCAAATACTCTGTATGTGTTCAGCAGTGCCAAGGCCAATTAGTCTGGTTCACCTTTTCCATTCTACTCAACAAGCTACTGTTTTCTTCTGTCCATATTTCCTATATGAGCTTCACAAGAATTTCTACCAATTGTGATTGTGTGGAGGCAGTTAGTGTTACCATGTGCTTTGTTTTTCTGATGGTATGAGGATAGATTAATGGGTATCATCATGAAGAACTTGAAAAAAAAAATACCTTTGGCTACCTTGTAGATGATGATGATTAGGGTAAGGGACAATGCACTTAAGCCCTGGTATCTTATTTATATATATGGTTTGAGCCTTAATCCAATCAGGTGCCATTTATAGTTAATACACACATTTATTCCCTGATATCAGTATTTTAGTAACTCTATTTAATTGATGAGGAAATTGAAGCACAGAGAGATTGCACCTAGTTTGCCTGGGGTTCATAATCTATGTGTATCATGGATGGGATTTGAATTGAGGTTCTTGCCTTTAACCACTATGTCTTACTTTTTATACTCTGTATACTTTATTTTTGCCTTGAAAATACTTGAAGAGTCCCTTATTCACAAAGCATTATGCAAACTAACTCTGGGAATATGAGAAATGAACCCAGTTACTTTCCACAAAGTGCATTGGCACTCAAGGAGAGTGAAGGACATGTCCACTCTCCCCTATGTACAAATGAGGTCCTCTCTACTGGCTGCCACCAAGAATGATTCTTCCCTGGGGAGAGGGAAGGAGCTCAGCTGTTGCAGGATCACCAAATCATTTCACAAGGAGAGCAGAGTGGTTGCCGAAGTATATGTCCACTAGCAGAATTTCCAGATGAGTTGTGTGGGTGAGAACAAACTGAACTCCTGGCCACCCAACTATCAAGCATGTGTTAAGGAACAGTAAGGGCAAGTGTGAGATTATGGAGGGATCGAATAGTATAGGTTCTTACTTTTAAATATTATGAAATGTCAGCAGCTTATACTTCACCAAAAAGATAGTAAACGTAATGTGAATTTGTAAATTTCATGTTTAATTAATAAAGACAATTTTTTGCAGTTCTCATTTTATTAAAAGGAGAAAAAAGAAAAATATGAAGGGGAAGAAAGCAAAAATTGGATTATATATCAATAGTTTACAGCATATATCATTTAACAGGGTGCGTAGCTTCTCATTCTCCCTGTCGAGGCTTCTCATTCCCCATGTCTTTAGAGTGTCAGGTTGAGTGCCCTTGTTTGGCAAAAAATGAACCCATTTTTGTTAAGTGCATAGGCAGCATGAACTTGGCCAATGTACCAGCCTCCTAGGAATACTAAATGTACCCTATTTTATTTATAGGAAAGAAGCAAATTAAGACAGACCTCTTTTGTGCAAACCATAAACTGCATTTAACAAGACCAGGGGCTTGGGAATCCATGGTGAGGCTGCTTGCTTTTCCTGGCACCTTGTTAAACATGGTTGAAAGTTTGCATGCTGGGGTACAGCCTGCTTTCTCTTTGTTCCTGGAAATGGTTCGAATGGGCCTGGTAGACCTGGGCAGACCAGCTATAATCTCAAACCTGGGTTGGAGGAGAGCAGGCACTCACTGTCACCCACAACTGCTGGGCCTAAGGACAAGCCCTCAGAAGAGTGAGACTGTCCCCATCAGTGCCCCCAGTGTCAGACGATGCTTGTTATCGAGCCCTTCCTCCTACGTCTCAATGGAGTCCTTCATCCTGTAGTTCAGTGCATCTCCTTTTGTTCTGTCCCGAATAAAGATGGAGAACAGCTGGTCAGCATCCCCTGTAGAATAACTCTCGAGACACTTGAAAACTATTATTAATTCTCTCTTAGTCCTCCCTCTCCAGAACAATAATGTGGCTTTCTCCTGCTCACTCCCCCATTTACCTTTTTTCTCTTTGTCTTTGGGTTCTACTCCAGATGCTTGCTTTTTGAAGTCACTTGGAAATCTAAATGCACAGTGGGTTTTTTTTTTGGGGGGGGGCGGTGGATTATTACTGCAAAATAATGGTTGGGATGTTGTTCTCTCTTAGCATGTACTTATTTTGTAGGGCTTCATCTTTATCCCAAGATGTCATCAATTGGATGTAATTACTTCAGACCTTCTCCATCCTTAAGTATTTTGGGTCTAGAGAGATTTTACAAGGAAAGTTCTTTCTCTCTGTGTGTGCATGTGTAGATATGCTTGTGAGAACAGTGTTTTCTCCAGAATTTTATACTCAAGTCTTAAAATATTACCCCATGACATACTATGCAGTATTGCTTTAGATGTGCTCATTAAACTAGGGATTGTCCATCATTCTGTGTATACGTGTATGAGAGTCCATATACTAACTTTGATAATTAGCTTCTCAGAATTCAGGAGTAAAATGGCTTCTGGGCTGTATGTCAGTAAGTGGAAAATAAGGTGGACGTGAGTGTTTTACAGTATTGGCTGTGACTAGGAACACATGTGGCAGTACTATCGCCAAGTTATAGGGTGCCTGAGTAGGAGATCCAAAAGCTAAAATCATTAACAACTGTGAAAATTATTCTTTCTTTCCCCATTAGGTAGTATAGTCTTTTTTATTGATTCACCTGCAGGGAACATCATTAACTAATTTCTCATTTACTTTGTTTCATACACCCCAGGATACTTTACGGCCCCTCTTTCCTTTGAATCCTGTATTCTGTTGGCTAGCAAGCAGTCCTGAGGAGCATCACCACATGTCTGTCACATCCTAGGAATTTGTCAACTCCTTGGATTGCTCCTAACAGCTCAGTAAGTGACCATCTAGCTTCTGCTGCCACACTCCTGTTGGCCTAGGCTTGTCTTTTTTTTAAAGGCAATCCATCACTAGGGTCAGTGGTCAGTGTTACCTGGTGTCATCCACTAAATGCTTCTCACTTCTGACTGTCATTTGGAGTTTTGCCACGCAGCTGCCATCAGAACTACTTAGTCTAGTTGTCTTCCATTTTCCAGTCATCATTTTATTTTTCAATAATAATTTAAACAGTTTTTACACATTCAAAGCATTTTTCTACCCATCTAGCATCTGCTCCTCTCTTTCCATCTATCCAAATTTTGAGTGTGCACAATCCTCCACGAAGCTTTCTAGTAGATTGCCACTCTTTAGTGGGGTCTCTTTTAATCTAACTGCCCCTACAATTCCATCCGTCTCTTGGCCCAGGTACACAGCTTGTGTACCTTGCTAACTGTTCCGTGTGAACCAGTTGGTACTCTTCTTGTTCTGGGAGGACAGCTGTCTCCTTTGCTCTTTTGTTTAACTTTCTTTCTGTCTGTATCAGTCTGTCCCACAGCAATGAGACACCCAGAAACAGCGCTCACAAACTTCCAATCCCATGAGCCTCAGAATAACCAGGCTGACAGCATTTCAGTAAGATGAGATTTTTTAAAAATAATTCGATTAGTCTTTATGGATTTGGTTAGATAAATTAATATTTCAGAAGGTATAGTTATTGGTGACATTAGTAAAGAAAAATGTATTTGGAGATCATACATAGTTAATAAATGATTCTCTTTGGAGAAAGAATGAAAGTGATTTCTTTTTGACAGAGCTTAAAGTGTTATTAATTACACAAATGCTAATATGGTATTGGGGAACAGCATGGAAAGGCATGGGAATGCAATTTCTCACCTGGCTTGCATTAAGTGGTGATGAGATGTTCACTTCAACATTCCTCTCCTTTAGTGCACATATCAGTGAACATATCAGAAAACAGCAGGCAAAATTCAAAGCAAGAAAATGTCTCGATCAATCCTTAGTACAGAATGGTCAGTAGGGCAATCAAGGAAAAGCAGAAGACACCTGTTGACTACAGTGTGTCTCATGTCACGAGAGGCCACTCTTCAGCTGAAGAAGGCTGGAAAACTCAGCCTAGACACTGGAGGACCCAGCCATGGCTTTCCTCCATTCCCTGTGTGAGAGCAGCAGTAAGACTATCTCCAACCCACCTGAGGGGCAAAGCGCAATCATGCCATAACACTGCATCTCTAAGCCACAACATAGTGGCTTAATTGATTTATACTTTATTCTTTTCAAAAGGCAGCAGAGTGTCAGAGGTCTTTCTTTTGTGTAGTACTGCAAGACTGGTTGTCAAACAACCTCCACTCATTTAATAATTTATCCCATTTTGTAGAAGAAAGGCAACTGACACACAGTAAATCTACTCCATATTTAAATTACCGCATTGAACAATAACGAGAATGAAAAATCTAGTCCATTATTTAAAATTAAACATATATGAAACTGTTTTGTCCAAATTATCACCAAAGGCTGTAGTTTAAAGGGAGAACTGAAGCCCTGAGTGGAATAAAAATGCCTAACAGTGCTTTGAAAGTGGCAGTGGGATTATTTATTCTATTTTTCCTATACATAAGGAATTGAGCTAAATGAACAATGTTTAAGCATGTCAGAATTTCATCAATTTTGCATGAACATTCTCAAATATCCTGGTGGGGGTAATTGCTTGCAAATACATTTAAACTAATGATATGTTATATCCTTACTTGATATAAAACTATTAAAAGATACGTTATTGCATTTGACAATGCCATGCAGCTGGGTCAGATCTTAATGACAGATCTTTGCATTTGTGAATTAAGATACACTCTGCTGGAAGCAAATATTTTGTAAAAATAAAAGCTATATACTATGTAAGTTTGATCATTTATCTAAAAGTTCTTTTTCTCTGTGTTGGATATTACAGGAGAGAAGAGCTTTGTCCCTCTCCTAGAACTGGAAAAGGACTTGGGGTAGAAATGAACCTTTCTTTCACCTTCTTACTCTGCTCTCCTCAGCAGAAGAGAGAACTTGTGAAATCCAGTGTGTGACTGACATGCCTCAGACCAGTTAGAGAAAGTGGCCCTTTCCCCCTGTAAAAGCATGCATGCACATGTGTGCACACGCATGCACACATACACATACACACATTTATTTTCCAGGTGAATCAAACTAGGTCAAAATGAAATATTGGATGGAAAAAATAATTCAGGGAAAAAATGAAATTTACAGCATCTACTGATAGAAATACTTTTGTAGAAGAAAGTATAACAATTTGACTGAAAGTCTTTGGTGCTTCGCTTCTGGGATATTGCCTTTTTTATTTTAGTCCATTCTCAGTTTTGCCTGAGGTCAATAGAGAGAGGCTCCAGTTTGTATCAACTTGGGTTAATTTGTCTGCTTCTGTGATCAAAATCCCAGTGTGATTTCTCTTATTGACAAAGAGCTAAAATGCATATTAATTTGTTTCCAGTGCCAGGATTCTTGAGACTCCAAAGATGGATTGTGAAGCAGGCATTAGTGCTTATGCATGATTATGGAACTAGAGGAGCTGGCCTGGCATCCCACTGTAAGTCAGATGATGTTATGATTACAAGGGAGTATTGATATACTTCCCTAATTGTTTCTTAGGACTTTGGTTTCTGTTTATGATGTCATTACAAAGCTATGTATTATCTACATAATCGCCAAGGAAAAGACTCTCCTGAAGGGAAATGCATCCCACTGAGATAATGCAGTAAGCTGCTGCTATACATCCAAAGGCATATGCATGGTGTTGAAATAGTAAGAGCATGGAATAATGATGCATTCCTGTTCCCATCATCACAGAATGCTTTCCCAAATTATCACTATTTCTGGCTTAATTGATCTATGAGCAGTGAAAGGATTTTGGCAAATGGATGGCTTTTGGGTCCAATCCACACACAGAACAGCTCTGACAGTATTGGCCTAAGAAAGGCCAGCAACTCTGCAGAAGCTGAGATCTGCCCACATAGAAGGTATATTGCATCTCTCTGCAAGTCTGTGTACCTTTGTATGATTGTGTATGAGAATCCCCCTCCCCCCACACACACCACCACCACCACCACCACCACCATCACCACCACTACCACCACCTACCACCACTACTCAGTTGATGGCTTGGGGGTGAAAAATGAAGGAAGATAAACTTGCCTCTGGAGCAAGGGAAAGATAATTTTTCTCAGGCGCTGTCTCTTCACAGAGTGAAAAAATTACATATTATTGTCACTTGGTGTTACATATATATGGAGTTTTCTCCTTGGCTCGGCAGCCTAGCACAGCAAAGAACAGTACAATATACCTTTACTGCAAGGTTTGCAGTTACATGGTAATTCTGATACATGTCTTCGCCTTTCTTTAAAAGGTACGTAGACTCTGATTTTCAACATCATTGAAGATTATTACAACTTCACTTCATAATATACCGTAAATTTTATTATAAAGCACCAATTCCTGGGCTCCTAAGAACAATCTTAGGCAAGAGTACCCTATACTTCTTACTCTTTCCATAATGTGAGGGACCTAATGAAGCTCTTTATGCAAATTTTCCAGTTATCGGGTAAAACTTTCACATAGAAAATCTGTCACATGTTGTAAAATTTCTTTATGTTATCAAACGCTAATGATGACTCAGAACACAGCCCACAGAGGATCTTTGAAATCCTTCATAAAACTGTATTCCACCCCAATATCAGAGGGGCCTTGGAAATTCCACCACTCTGAAGACGCCGGTTTGTAATTAGCACGGTGCGGGCTTCTCTGCCCTCTGAAACTATAATGTTAATTACAAAAATTACACTGTGTTTAAAAGTGCAATTAAGAGACTCCACCGCACAAAGGGAATCTTGGAACCTCTTTTCACACTTTGAAGCCAGGTCATAATGTAGCCCATAAAAAGGAGGCCAAGGCTCATTCCCTTTTAAAGGCTTCAGAAGACCAGAGAGGTGATCTCAGCGAGAGTAAGTTCTACTGAGCTCTGCAGCGCCTTAATGAACAGTGTTCTACCTGGAGCAAGGGACTAGGCAAAAGGAGAAAATGAGCTGAAAAATGATGGCTGCCCCACACTCAGTGTGGCTGCTGTCAACATTATATCGCCCAGCTTGGGTTGATGCTGGGCCAATTCTGGAATCATTCGCTGGGTCCTGGTGGCTGCTGGCTCTCATAGTGGGATGCAGGTCTAGTCTATGTATGCAGAGAGACGAGATGAACTGGGTTAGATTTAGAATGACTTTTGTACTTCATTCAGGACAGACCACTATTAAGACACATTGAAACAAAAAACAAGTTAGGCCCTGAAATAAGCCTGACCTCAAACTTCTGGGTGAAATAAAGGGCTCTTATAAAATTATGGTGATGACATTTTTGGGTGATTTAATAGTGGGACCCAGGCAACAGGACTGGTCATAAAATGTTGTTGATTAGTTCAAAGTGGGTTTGTATACTAGTGGGTCAAACACTGGGCAAGAAATGGAAGCCTTGAATTTACCTTTCCTGTCTCCAACAATGTGACATTTAGCAATTATTCAAATTCATAGGCTTTCAATTTTCCCATTATAATAGTGAGTACATTACAGGTCTGAGGGTATTATGATCGAATTATCTGGAACTATTACTGAAAGCAAACCTACTCAGCAGTTTGTACAGTAGTTACCGTGTACACCCTGGTCCTTCAGCTATGCTCTAGGAACTGTATGCACATACACAAATTTGGAGCAAGTTCTTTCCCTCACTTTGTTACCAGTGACATTGTGACACCCTCCTTCCCTCTGGCCTCAGAATCTCAGAATGAGTCCTTATTTGGAAAGAGAGAGGTCTTCCAGATGTGAGTAGTTAGTGTGAAGTCATTAGGGGCTTTCATCCAATAGGACTTAGAAATTTAAAAAAGAAAAAGCAAATGTGGGCACAGAGGTGGAGGTAGACAAGGAAATCAGTACTAAAGGGCAGGAGAAGGTACCCATGGACAAGCAAAGGAGGAAGGCCAGAGCAGCTTCCTCTCTCCGACTCCCACACAGGAGCAGCTGGTGCCCCCTCATCGTACACCTTTTGCATCAGGAGTTGCAGGGCCGCTGCTCAGTCCTTGCTGCTTCTGCCTCTCTTGTGCCACAGCAGGACTAGGAACTAATGCATGCTGAAACTGGATGTCTCTTTCTGTGGGTTGTTTTGCTTTGAAAGTCATAGACAATCTGACCTAGCGTTTGGATACACTTACGTACTGACATATAGTCCTTTACGTCATTTTTTTCGGACATATAAAATTTCCCAGAAGCCACGCTTCCATCAGGGACCTTCATGCACAATTCTGGACTCCAGAATCCTACTTCACTATTTGTTTGCTTTACTTTAATTTTTCTTAGGAGACAGGCTGGTGTATGGAAATCCCACTATCTCAGTGGTGGTTTTCTAGGGTCTAAACTGAGAAGCCTTCTCATTATGAAATAGAAGCAGAATGAAGACCATTGAAGAAGTTCCCAGGATGAAATCAGGCTGGGAAACTGGCTCTTCCATGCATATTGAGGGGACGAAGATAGTTTTCTAGGATCTCAGATGACAGAATTAGTTGCTCTAGAAAGAGGTATTTATACAAGATAAAATGTTCTGCAGATCCCAGGCAGGCATCTTACCCCCCTCCATAATGCCCCCTTCTATCCCTTCTTCTCTTTGACAAGAAGCAAATGCACACACATGATTATAGACACTCATACTAAGTACAACCTAAATGGAGTTTCATCTGTTTGGAGGTAGATTTGTATTTTGTATATTTTAAACATTTTATTTGCAAACTCTTCAGGTATGCCTTTTGTGGGTGTCTGTGACATTTAAGTTGGCATCTGCATAAGTCATTTCCATCAAGGGAATTTTTGATTCTCTGTCCCCTGGAAAGCCTAGGCTTCTAACCACAGCTATTTTGTACTCAAGAGTGCCTATGTGACTTCTGAGCTGGGGCACTTTACTTAATCCATTCTTCCATTTACAAATAAGTTTCTTGTGAAGTCTAATGTGAAAACTCCCAACACTATCCAATAAATTACCAACCTGACCTTTTGTAGAAATATTGAAACAGAATTAAAGATGGGAGAGGGAATTTCTTCCCTCATTCTCTCCCTCCTCCCCCCAAAAAAGTCTTGTGCAGTTTGCTGCCCATTGGCCTGGGCTATTTGGCCTATGTGTCTGGAAAAACTCCCTTCCTCCTCCTCCATCTTCTACCTGCCCGACTCGTTACAGAACCAGACAGTTTACATATGTGATCCTTCCTATTTAGAAAATTAATGGTGTTTTCTGGCTCCAAATCACAGCTTGTGGTGCTCTGCAGGCGATGAAAAACTTGGCCAGCTTCAGCAGCAAGGCAGCCATTAGAAAATTAACCCTTGGTGACCAAGGAGCAAAGGTAGGCGAGCAGGGTCCTGGAGACGTGGCAGGCTGTAGCTTTCAGGTGTCGATACATATGTTATCCATGTAGGAACAGTACACACGGGGCCCCCTGAGAGCTCCTAGCTAGCATGTTTGTGGCTGCCCACTGCAGAGAGGGCACGGACATAGCTCTTGGCAGCCAATGCAACCAATATGCCACGCTTTTTATTAGAGCTCAGGAGAACACCCAGAGCCTGGCTTTGGAATCCCAGCCATCACTGTCTTGGCTCCACCTGATGAAAAGATGTGCCATTCATTGCCATTCCTGTGTGCCTCCATTTCACACCCCTGTGCTGTGCTCTCCCTGCCTGCCTCAGGAAATGGCTGACCTCAGAAAGACAGAGTCATAAAAGCCAGGGGAGAAACTTTAAAGTGATTAATTCCACATTAACTTAAGTCTCCTTTGCCTGCCTGCTTTCTGGATTTCCCTTCTTGTAACATATTTTCGTGTGTGGTTTGGATTTCTCCCTTTTCTCCCCGTCCCGTGTGTGTGTGTGTGTGTGTGTGTGTGTGTGTGTGTGTGTGTGTGTGTGTTAGGGACACAAGGGTGGTCAGGGGAAAGGACTTAAAATGTCAAGTCTAGCTTTGGAATTGTGGTTTCCTGAGGACAATGTTCCTCGGGCCATTGTTACAGTTTTCTCTTTCACAGAACATACAGAGCCACGAATTGTGAAACTTCATATCCAGCATGGAATTTATCCCCCATCAATATAAATTTCCTGTCCCATTCCAATGGAACCAGTAACACTCACCCCTAAATCCAGTGGGCAGGACTGTACCTTTCTGTGTTCACCTGTTAAACAGTTGAGGTACAAGGACTCCAGGAGCCATCACCAAGAGAGAAGCTAACAGTCAGCAGTGCAGCAGGCAGAAGGGACAGGAGCTGGAAGCCTCCCGAGGCATTGCTCACACACCTAGTGTGCAGTCCTGAAGTGGGGTTTTATTTTTAGGTTCCTGGTACAAGAAAACACAGCTGCTTATTTTACTGCTCCTGAATGCTTGCTCCATGGCATTCAGAGAAATCAGGCTATATTCATCTCTAACATTGTGTAACAGCAGCTTTAATACAAACAGGGGTAAATAACAGTGGCACATTAATTACTCCTTTCTAGTTTACTTTGACAAAAATGTACTAAAATGAAGACTAATATAATTATAGATGATGCATTTTCAATTAGCCTTTGTTAATACTATTAATAAGATTAATAATATATACTAAAATGTCAATATGCTTATCTAAATAATTTTTTTAAAAATCACCCTTTCAGGTTGCAGCATCAAACGTGAAGGCACACAGTCTTAATTACATGTGCTCATCAACAAAGTGAAATGGCTCACATCCCTCAAGAGTGGCAGAGACAGAGAGGCAACCACCTGGCCTGTCTGTCGGCTCACCTTTCTTAGCAAGCTTTTCCTTGTCTGTCAACATTAGCATTTATGGAGGGACCACAGCTATCTTGGCTCAGGGTTTTGCAAAGTTCCACCTTGTGAGGGCTATTCATGGCACGGCTTATTCTCTAATCCACACGTATATAAATGACCTCTTTCTGAACTGAATGATAAAATGTGGCTTTTCCCCTTTATAATTTTAATAATATACAACACAATGGCGACTGGTGTTAATGTATAGAATTAATTGCCCCAGTGAGACATTTCTTCTGAAAAAGCAATAATAGCTGGATTCTCCTTGAGATGTGAAAACCCTCTGGTATACTAATAAAATGAAAAAGGTTCACAAAATAATATGCTAAATAATTGGGTTCCCTGCTCCAAAGGACCCCATGTCGTTCCTCTTAAGTGTTCTAAAAAATGGCGATTATTCCTTGGGATTTAATAAAGCATAATTGAAAAACATATCAGTGAGAATGACACAGTGCAATCTCATTCATATCCCCATTAATATTTCTAAAGGCAAAATTGTTTGCACTTTCTTAATAGTAAGAAGAACAGAAGTTTTTGCAGTAAACAATATTGTTTACTTGGTTGATAACATCTTGGTAAAAAGCCCAATCTTTCTCACTGTGTGTGTGTGTGTGTGTGTGTGTGTGTGTGTGTGTGATTAACTTTTCAACAGCCCAAATCCACTGCCCCTTTCCTCCCCAGAAACTGAGAAACTGCATTCTCCTACTGTGCTGTATTTATAATCAAATTAACATCTTTTGGATAGACTGTGTGTGTGTGTGTGTGTGTGTGTGTGTAAGTCAGGTGGGGGGTGGAAACCAAACTGTTCTCCTGTCTGTAGAAGTGTTCTTATCCCTGTAGCTTGTCTCCCCCATTTCTAACATAAAGGCTTAACCAGACTGAGAGTCTTTCACCACTGTTTTGTCCCCCACCTCCCGACTTGTTTGAACCTGTTTATTTACTTCTTGCTATAAAATTACAAAAGGAAAAATGAAAGAAAGAAAGGCAGTAACTGAGCATGAAGAACAGTGGAGAGTGTGGGGGAAGTGCAGAGGGGACCGAAGACAGAGCAGGGGATGGCAGAGCGACAGGACGCTGGAGATAGTTGTCCCAGCTACGAGATAAAAGCTACATTACATGAAATTAATGGAGGCTGTCTGAGACATACATGAATCACTGTTTCACCACTAAGGAACCAGCACAAAAGAATAAAGAAATCTGAGTACTAACTACATCTTCAAAGGTCTCCTATTTACCCAGCTATACTGGGTACTGACACAAGTGGGGAGAAATATAAGGGAAAAAGCACTGCTGTGATCGAATGAATGCGACCATATGAGCTATATTGGAGCCGTATGCATCCTATTTAGCTGATATCAAACACAGTTTAATGAAAGTTAAATAGTTTCTGAGGAGTGCATGAGCTGGAACAGATTAGATTCCACCGAGGGGTCTCTCAGCATATTGTTGCTCACATGTATTCCCTGCTCAGGGCTGCTACAATTCCAGCACTCCATTAGCAATACACAAAAGACTTATGCAGATAGCGGGCAGAAGCTCCAACCGCCATGTTGGGAAATAAAAAATACACACACAGACACACGCACACAGGATGAAGGTTTTGTTCAATGTGTTCATCTCAAAATAGATCTCTGTCATTCAAAACTGATAAGAGCTTTTGTGGAGAGAAGGAAGTAGCTGCCTATGTTTTGAAAGAGAAATCTGCAAACTGCTTTCAGGAGAAGAGATTGCACTAGGCACATAATGAGAGTTGGGTCCCTCAGAGGACAATGACCTGGGTGAATGTGACGCCCTTTGATCTGCAAGTACATCTGGCCCATCAGTACTGCTGCTACCACCCACCCCCAAGAAGTTCCAGGGGTGCCTGCATCTGCAGATCCCCCCACATGCTATATCTGTAGCAGCTTCTCACTTTAAAAATGTGCATTCTTTCCATAAATCCTGCCGAACAGCCTGCCGATCTACTCACATGGCTGTTGCAAGAACAGACAGGAATTGCAATTAATAATTTCATTATTTGGTGAAGATTTTTTCTTTTTAAGTGATTTAAGTTGTCTGTGAGCTTTTTTACCCCCTTCTATCCAGCACCCATGGCTCCATCTACAGTGAGCTGACTTTTTCTGAGTACACAGCACAGTGCTTTCTTAATTTAGATATAAACAGGACTAATCCTTTTATATTGGTCTTTCTATAACAAATGGTTAGAATGGCTGAATCACATCACCTGCTCTTTTTAGATGTAGGAAAAAAAAAAAAACTTTCAACATAGTGTTGTTCACGTTTTCAGTAGTGTATAATTGCAGCCAAACTTCAGTGACCATTTCTCCCTTGCCTTTCTTATGCTAGATTGCACTATAAAGACGAGCCATTTTGCCCAAAGATTCTCTACTTGGAAACATTTTTACACTACCCCTACCCACGAAAGATCTTTAGGATACCATTTGGCTGGTCTCACTGAGAACTCTACTGGCATTTTACAAAGGATGCTGTCACCATCTGACAAAGGGACAATGTCCTTGTGCCCATAGCAAAGAACTGTCCAGTTCCAAACGTCAGCACCGTTACCAGCTATCTATAAGGGTAACTGTTCACTGAGGACATACAACATGAAAACACAGGTGAACCTTGGACTCTGGTCAGTCTCTACCTGTACCTGGGGACGTCAGCACACTTTGTGTTGCTGGTAGGATTCAGGGACTGAATGAGACTCCTGTGGCATTTTGCTTAAGTTTTAGGAAAATTAAGCAAAATATGAAATACTATGCCTTTAAAAACATTTTGCAGCCGGATACAATGCTTTAACTTTCAGGAAAGTCTTTTTTATTTTCTTGGCATCCTGAGGTTAAAGACAAGGGTTCTTTTGTAAATTCAGCCTAGGAAAAGGAAAAGCAGACATCACCACACATGTGTCTTGCATCCTCGGTGCTGAGAAGGAGGGTCTTCTAAATATTATTCAAGCCCTCCAAAGAGGGATGGATGTTCTTCATCATTTTTCCTTTCTTCTATGTCCTTTCCTGGTTGTTCTAGGGAAAAGTGTGGCCCCATGTTGAGGATCAGATCATCTATCTATGGTAGCCTGCCAGGGGAATGAGGTAATTGGTTCTATTCCTTCATTAAGAAGCAGAGTAGGTGATGAAGTTGCTAGGATTGTTTGAGATTCCCTCGCTGCCCCTTGTTACCACACTGTATCACTGTGTCCCATGTGGCATTGTGTCAGAAATGCTGCACATGCTGGGAGCTGGTTTCATGTGGTGGTGGAAGGGTGGAGGCTGCTGTCCTGTTTGGTATTATCAACCAGTCAGAACACTTATAAAAGTGTTGATGGGCATGTCCTTCACTTCCTCTTAGATTTGTGCTGCTCAGGTAATTGGGAATATAACATCCATGTGACTAGAAGCTGGAGCATAATTTATAATGAACTGATAGCAAAGTTTATCTACTATGACTAATAATCATAATGTAGTAACGATGATGTCAGTCATAATAAGAAGCTAATTAGAATGGAAAACAATATGTCTCTTTAAGAAACCTTACCTAGCAGAGAAAATAAAGACATGGAGTTGGCACAACGTGTACTAATGCATTTAGCGCAGGGAACCCAAGTAGCAGCACTTGCAGGGAATGATTGATTGACCTGGGAAATAATTCATGTGGAAAGTAATTGATTGAGGATAACGCTCAGCCCACTTTTACCTGTGACAACTTGAGTTGGATTCTGTTGTATGGAGTTGCCTAAAGCAATTACTTCCTAAGAATCAACTTCTTACATGTTCTTAAGTGCAAGTATCTATTGGCCTGAGCAGAGTGGGGAGCAGGCTGGCTGCAGAGGAAGTAGGAAAGGCAGAGTTTTATAAAGAACAGTGCAGAGGCAATGAGACTCCTTTTCTGCTGATTGGCAAGGCTTAGGGATATTTTGGAGAGGGTTCTAACATTGTGCTGTAAGAATTCAAGATTTCACGAATTTTGCAACTGTTTCCCTTCAACCTGCAGGTGGCATTAGTAGTAAAAATGTATTTTCTATCGTTCTTGAGAAAACATGCAGCAGTGGAGTGAGGGAAGCAGGAAAGGGGCTGCACAGCATGACTCAATTAGAGGAGCAAGCCCGATTCATTGCAGATGGCTTTTTGCTATGTTTAATAATCCAGGGAATGCAATGATCCAAATCCAGAAATAGTAAACTACAATCCTTATAGGAATTGAAAAATCTGGGGAAGTTTTTTTCTTTCTCTTGAGTTTGGGATAAAAGCACACGACTATATGCATGCATACACACATGTCTTTGTGATTCCGTTTCCATGTGGGAGGCCAAGCCTCTGAGCACTGGGAACAAACTCCATTCTTTACTTACAGGGCAAGAACTGAGAACGGAAACTCATCAAAGTGTGACTGAAACTCTGTGAAGCCAACCCCTCAAGAGTCTGTCTCCCTGCTTTGGGTCTTGCTCCTAGCCCACTGAGACTGAGGGGCAGTTCTTTAGCAGTTCACACAGTGGGGCTGGCTTATCAGAGCTTCACCATGCTTCTACAACTTTCAACTGTACAAGCCAGGAAAACATCCTCGTCCTGGTCATAGCAAAGTGCCCGGCTACAGCATGGTTGGCAGCACCTTCCCCACAGGCCTTTCTTGAGCACAGCCACTCCAGCTAGTCGCATTTGGGGTGGAGATGGCTCAGCTGGTAACGTGTTTGCCGAGTTTGAACTCCTTCAGCTGTGAAGAGGGAAGCCTGTTTCAGTAGCACACACTTGTGATACCAACACTTCGGATGCAGAGACAAATGGATTCCTGGCTCTCACTAGATGGCCAGCCTATCCTACTTAGCAGAGCCCCTGTCTCATCAACAACAACAACAACAACAAAACAAAACAAAAAACAAACAAAACAAAACAAAACAAAAACAAAAAAACAAAAATAAACAAACGGATGCCTCCAGCGCCTGGCACCTCAGGTAGAGTTCTGGCCTCTATGCATGCATGCCTGCAATGCCCTCAGCCACAGGTTTACCGAAACCACTGTAAAGATAAACATCATCCTGAAGTTAACATTTCCTCCTGTGATGATCCTCACATTCGGAGTTGCTATACTCATGCCTCTGGTTCCTTCCCAATGGATCTCTGAGGATTTTGTTCATTTCTAACAGCCCCAATCAATTCAAGGCCAGAAATAATTTTCAAGTCATGAGTCCATTTCCCCAAGATCTTTCTGGACAAACCTACATGAAGTTCAACATATCAGCAAAGTGAAGACTTTCACTGAGCCTGCAAGGGCTAGTGCGCGTGCGCCTCTTTCTCAGGAGGCTCTGCCTAACATTACTGTTGCTCTGGTTCCAGTCCAGGGGCTCTGTCTTCCATTAGACACTCCTCACCCAGACCCATCATGACATTTCTTTTGTGAGGGAAGACACCTTTGCCTGCATCTCTTGTTGCCTCTTAGGCATCTGCTGTGTTTACTTTTGTTCTTTTCAGGAAGCAGGTGAGGCCCTGGAGGCCAGCTAAGCCTCAAGTTGCCCAGCTAACCCATAGGAAAGTGATGAAGCCAGCCTTTCCCTCTGTTGGTGTTATTTGCCTTCCCAAGGTTGGAGAGACTTCAGGCATTGTTGTCTGTGTCCACAGGATCAAGTTATACACAGCAAACAGCTGCTCCATCAGCTCTCCCGGGCCTTCCTTCCTTGGACATCATCTGGATCAGACACGACCTCTACAGTACATGGGACACGTGTGTGGCACACAAAGTCCACTCTCCAGTGTCTTCTGTTCCTTCTAAGTCTTTGTGAGAACAGAGACAAACCATTTTCTGCTCTCCTCAACTCCAGATTATGTTTTTTTTCCTGAACAGATCCCCTATTAGCCAAAGTAGAACATGGCCTGACCTTCATTTTTTTTTTTTAAATAAAAAATCCTTTTAAAAAAGATTTTTCTTTGTAAATTGAAAAGTGGTCATTTGAGATGTACCTAGTACTATAGGCTGAATAGCTATGTTCTTCCAAATTCTGTGCTGAAGCCTCAATATGAAGGAATTTGGAAGTGAGGTCTTTGCAGGTTACTAGGTCATGCAGATGGAGCAAGCCTTCATAGTGAATTCAATGTCTCTATGAGAGCCTTGGGGCCTACTTCCCCTCTCCTTCCTTCTAGCACACTACAGATTGGCTATCTACAAAGTAGGAAGGAGCCCTCACAGGAACCCAGCTATGTTGGCAACCTAATTTTGAATAATCCAGCCTCCAAAATTAAGAAAAGTACACATTTAATTTAGTTGTTTGAGACAGAGTCCCACCATGAAGCTGAGCTGGGCTCAAACTGGCAGCACTTATCCTGTTTTAGCCCCCCCAAGCACTAGGATTACAGGTATGTGCCACCATGTCTTGATGACTTTAGCTATTCCAGGCACCACATGCTGTGGTATTTTGTTATCAGCTACAGTAGACAAAGACACATGGATAAAGGATGCTTCACAATTGGCTTTATATTACATGATTTCCCCTAAAAATCACATAATAACAAGGCAATCTTGGAGATCTGAATATATGACTGCCTTGGTTTGAATGCATATAACAGAAATAATCTGCTGTAGCTAAAGAACACTGCCCTTGGTGACCACTGTATGCTTTCTGACTGATCCACTCTAGTCATCAGGATTTCAGCTCCCGTGTTATGGAACACATGGGAATCTAAGGCAGTTTGTGTGATTCTGAGAGTTAAACAAGTAATGTAATGATTATTCCCCTACACTGTTTTCTATTCCTGGGTCCAAGTACTCCACTTTTCCCTGGGGAGACTTTTATCTGTGTTCCAGTCCATAGATGTTTCAACTACTTTTAAAATTCTATTCAATGATACCTGATAGATCTTCATTGATTAGTCAGATTTGAATTGAGTCATGACTTAACTATATGCCTCCAACCTCTGACCACTTTAAGGAACAAAACCTGCCAATCCTAGGAAGTCTAATAAGACTTTTGAGCTTGATTTCCTCTAGACTTGTTTCTATTCTACTCTACAGATTTACACCAGAGTGGCCCTGAATTACTCCAAGCCTCATGCTCCCAAATTCCTCTAAAATACACACACATACATGAATACATACATATACTTGTGCACACACACCTCTTTGAATACACAAATTCAATCTAATTATTCATTTGTAAGTTATAAGAACAATTTTGAAGAATTTCATGATTACGGAGCATTTAAAACTTCATATTCTTAGAGCAGAGAACCAACCAATCTGTTGCAACTTTCTCATCTTGCAATTATAAATCATCAGAACATCCATTCTACACATTTCATAATGATATCAGAATGAAGAAACATTCTGAAAAGCGTAAACTGTGTATATACACAGGTGCCTGTATTTGGTTAACTGTTAGGTAAAATATCTGTATTAACTACAGGATGCTTAGAAATGATCAGGACTTAATGCAGCTTGGGTTGGGTACAATATCTGCATTTGTAGAGAAAATCTCATACTCCCAGGAGGAACATATCTGTGGGTGAAGCTTTTATGGACAGTGGTGTGTTGGAATTTACCTCACCCTTTATGAGAAGTTTGATTCACCATTTGACAGAACACATCAAGACAAGGAGAGAAATGGCTGTCTTATAAAAAGCAAAAAGAAAAAAATCAGATGTTCAGAGAATAGGTTATACATGGAGAGGACTCTTCCATAAGAGGTGGAATGTGGGCAGTGCCTTGGACCCTGCTACCTGAAAATTCAGTGAAAGGAGTTAAAGAAGGCTTATCCCTTCCTTCCTTCCTCTCTTGCTTCCTCCTTCTTTCTTCCTAACCTCTCTCCCTTCCTCCCTTCCCTACTTCCTTCCTCCCATCCTTCCTAACATCCTTCCTTCTTCTCTCCCTCCTTCCTCCATTTCTCTCTCTCTCTCTCTCTCTCTCTCTCTCTCCTCTCTCTCTCTCTCTCTCTCTCTCTCTCTCTCTCTCTCTCTCTCTCTCCTCTCTCTCTCTCTGTGTTTTCTAGGCTCCTGAAAGGGTGAGCATTGACCCACAATGTCTCAAGTATTGTTAATGAAGGACTCGAGACCCATTCGTTTTGACTAAGTTGTGTCTATTTCCAAATTTCTATCCCTTTCATAGCACATTTGTTCTAGCCATATTGCAGCTGATCAGCATTGCTAGCCAATTCCCTCGAATTCTCAATTCTTGTTAACAACCTGGCAATTAACCAATTACTCCTCCCACTGAAGGGCTCAGGGAGGAAGGGGCCTATGATTGATGGTGGCACAGCGTCTGTGCTTGTTGACTTGAACTCAATTGCTGGGCACTTCATTTAGAGAATGGATGGGCAGGTGAGTAGCCAACAGGCTGAAGGTGATCAGTTTCCTGGGCTCTTTCCTGCTGTTACTTGCCTCTGGTTTATGCTCCCAGACCTTGCAAGAAACCCTGACATTGCCTGCATAGAACAGTTAGCTAATCTAGCACCAATGATTCCACAATGCCAGAGTTGAAGTGTTTGAGGAGACAGTGGCTATCTAGCCTGTAACCACCACCCCACCCCCCGGGCCCCAGAAGGCCCTAGTGAATGGCCATCTTTCAAGCATAACCAGTAATGACTTTGGAAGGCTGCTCATTCCATTACTGTGTAGCACCATTTGTTAAAAAGTCTCCCTTCAAATGAAATACATTTTCCCCACCTGTAATTTGGATCCATTGATTGTATATTGCCCTGGGAAGCAATCCTGAGTAACTCCTCCTGGTCCTGGCTGATGTGTTTTCCCAACTCAAGAACAGCTTCCGACTCTCCATCTCTGCCTGTGCTGGATTTCCTTTAATGTTTTCAAAGTCTGTTAAACCTTTCAGCATCTCCTTAAGGCACCTTGTTAGTTTTCCAGGTTCTGCTTTAATTGCAGCATTATGTGCAAACACAATTACCTGGACTACATTATTCATGAGCCCATTCTTGTCATTTCATATCCCATCTTGTCTTGGGTCCAGCAAGACCATAAATTTTAGGTGATTCATTCATTAAAGCTCATAAAATGACCAATAGCAATAAGGTGACATTTGTTAGACCTTCTCTGAAATAACTTTGGATCTATCTTTTCTGTTTCAAGAACTATTCCTAGGGCTATGTGGCATGGCTTGAATTTTTGATGTATTCTTTAGGAGAATCTAAAATTACTGAGTTAATAAAATTATAAGTACTAGTAAAGGCAACAATGGAGCAAAGGAAAATGAGCAATGGTAGGACAGAAAGAAAGAAAGAAGTGCATAGTTGCCACAGAAAAGCCAGCGCTTTGGTGGTAGACACAGAATTACCCCAAAGGTGGGATCCATTATATATATGTGTACACAGTGTGTAAAACACCCCAGACTCTGAATATCCTTTACCCTTCTCCTGCTACCAGTAATACCAATGCAGTCATATTCTTTAGCTTAGGGCCTCCATAAAAATGTAAATGTTCTTTGGCAGGTGAAATATTAAGTCATTATCAGCTGGTGACATCTCAGAGTTTGCTGGTCACTGAGCAGGCCCCCAAGGGAACAGGATGCAAAAATGACCTGTTGTAATTGGGAGAGGATATGCATGATATAAAAGTATAAAATTTTAACATATTTGGTTTCATAAAACATAAAGACAAAGGATGAAGAGAAAGATTTTGTGGTTGTATGCCATCTGAGACCAGTAGGATGGCCATATGGAGCCCTTTGTAGCTGTGTGGAACTGGAAATTGGAAGAATAAAGGGACAATAAGAAAGAAATGAACTGTGGCACAATGTCAATAAATCACCTGGGTTGAAAAGGATGAAGAAGGGCACCAAGGGAATGCCTGTCGGTGTTTCCAAGTTTGAGCTGAAGAATTGTGAGTTGTTGTGTAGAGAAAATGCCCTGGTACTTTTACTTTTTGCCTATAAGTCTGATTAAGTATTCTAAGAGAGCGCCTTAGTCTTTGACAGAGCACAGTTGTGTACCACGTAAAAGGATAGCCTATCTCTCACCCCTTGGGTATAGAAGTCAGCCATATTGTTTCAGCTATGCCATCATTAAAGACCTAAGTTTGAAAAAAATGTCTAGAAAAATGTTATTCTTATCCACAACTGTGAATTCTAATGAGAAAGAGCTGGCTATTTACCATTGGAGAAGATAGATACATATTCAAAACATCTGTAGGTAGAGCCTGGGGAAAAAAAAAAAAACCCTGAAAAGGCAGTTTATACCAGTACTCTCCTATGAATTAAAATGGAAATCCTGCTTTTATATCAGCAGAATAGTATTATAGTAGGCTTTATTATCTAGTAGGAAGAAAAGGAATCAGGGATAAAATGAGTATCAGTAAATAAACAAAAGTAATTAATTAAAAAATAAAAGCATATTTTGAGTCTCAGTGAAGTCTAGGGAATAATCTCTGTTGTGAACTATTGAATGACAGCTGATTGTTTTGCTGCTGTTGTAGTTCATTTGGTGTGTTGTTTATTGTCTGTCCTAAGGATACACACAGACTACATTTGTGTGGAAGCAGGGTGCAAGAGCAATAGTGAGGACATGTAGCAAAGAATGTCATCGACGTGTAAGGAGCCATATTCTTGCTAAGATAGCCTTTTGGAGTAATACAGTTTGAAAAGCAAGGTAAGTTGGATGAGTTTTCGTCCCTATGCCCAGGAATAAGACTTTCTCATATAAAAAAGCAGTTCCACACACCCTGCCCACTGCAAATATCAGCAAGGATGTGCACATATGTCCCAAATTAATTCTGAGTAAAATTCAGACCCAGATTTGTGTTAATGTATTTAGCAAGTAATTAATTGTTCATTCATTCATTAACAGCATATTTTAAAACTTCTTGCAAAACCCTACCTCCTCCCTCCACAAAGTGTCACTTCTAAGGAGACAGAAGGGCTATAAAATATGTCCAGTTAGATGAGAACACACAGCAGAAACAGAAAATTACACTTCTAGTTGTAGAAGAATATCAATCATAGAAATGAAAAAACATTTTGTTTTCCTTTGCATTTTCGCACAGAGAAAAGATGCAGTGCAGACTGTAGCTGCATCCGTGGGTGTTTTAGCATTTTATGGTTTCAGCTTAGTGCAATGCTATTCTCTCTTGTACATTATAATTTTTCTTCCATTTGAGAATGGCTTTATAGTTTTCTAAGCAGTTTCACATAGAGTAGTTCATTTGTGGAACTAATAGCATTTACATGGGCTAACAATATCCTAATAGAATTGCACAATTCACATAATGAGTTTAACTTGTTATTAAAATGAATGCCACTTCGCTAAGATTGAAGAGAGAACCCAAGTGGTCACCAATCTTCAGGTGAGTTCCAATTGCCCCTGGTCTGTGAGAGGCAGGGTGCATGTGTCTTTGCAGGCCTCTTGGAGGTTCTGTATTCTGTATTCTGTTTTCCCCCTGTCTCCATTTTCAATTAGCAAGATGATGAATTAGGGCCAAGAAAGCTACAATCACAAGGCTTTATATCCTGCTCTGTACCTACCACACACACAACAAATACATGTCTCTTTCTGTCTGTTTGTATATGTTATTATAACTATAAATCAATTAAAATTGAAGTTGAAATGTAAGTGATGATAGATGGCATTTCTTAGGAGCTGACATAAAGATTTGGAGTATGTTACACAGAGGTTAACAATAATCCAGGACAGTATTTAAGATGAGCCAATAATGCTGGGTGGTGGTGGTGCACACCTATAATGCCAGCACTGGGGAGACAGAAGCAGGCAGATCTCTGAGTTGGAGGCCAGCCTGGTCTACAGAGTGAGTTCCAGGACAGCAAGGATGGCTACAGAGGACCCCCCTCCCCACACCCCTACTCTCCCCCCTCCCCCCCCCCCCCCCGTCTTGGAAAACAATAACAAACATGAGCTAATAGCACCTTTGCTCCCCTACAGTGAAGCCCTATCTTAGAGTAGAAGAGAGAACACAGGATTTTTGTCTTTGCCTTGAGCCTGTTGAGACACCAACTGGAAGGGCTTTTCAACCTCATAGCTTCTGAATCACCTTAAAATCATATTTTTGTGTATGTGTGTAAAAATTTTAAAAAAGTTTCACTTCATAGTAATTAGTTTTAAGGTATTCTTGGAAAAATGAATGTGAAAATTAGGGAAATTGAAGGAGAAATGGTGAAGTGGGGCTGTGGAAGTAAATTCCTGAAGCTAGAGTTTTCTGGTCAGGACAAATCTCTCTCACCTGCCAGTCCTGCAGCTGCTCAAACCCAACCGAGTAAACACACAGAGACTTATATGGCTTACAAACTGTATGGCCGTGGCAGGCTTCTTGCTAACTGTTCGTATATCTTAAATCAACCCATTTCTATTAATCTATAAGTTGCCATGTGTCTTGTGGCTTACTGGTATCTTTACATGTTACTTGTCATGGCGGTGGCTGGCAGCATCTCTCTGCCTTAGCCTTCCACTTCCCAGAATTCTCTTCTCTCTTGTCCAGCCTTTACTTCCTTCCTGGCTACTGGTCAATCAGCATTTTATTTATACAGAATGATATCCACAGCACTTCCCCTTTTCTTTTTTTTTTAAATGAAGATTTTAACTTTTACATAGTAAACTTACATATAACAAAATAATCATCAAGAAAGAATTACAGTTACAATATCTAGTCTACTTGGCAAAATTAAAGAAAATATTCTATCCTATATACATAAGTCTAAGGTTTCATATCTAACTTATCTCTTATCATAACTAAAGAAAATTATAACTATCTAGTCTTCAACTACATCAAAGACCTCAGAAGGATATACTATTACCTGAGAAATGGGAGAGGGATGCAAGCAACTTTCAGGAGTCTTGCAAGAGTAGACAGAGACAGCTGGCAGCCTGAACAGTCATCTAAAGTTCTTTTGTAAAGTTGGGGCATCTGTCTTCAGCCCATAGAACTAGAGTCTCTCAGTCACTTTTATCTGTGTCCTGAAGACTGTCTGGCAGTTTCCTCTCTGAAGCAGGAACCTGAAGGACCATTTTGCCAAGCAAAGTTTAGTGGTCACCTTCCCATGGGTCCTGCATGTCCAGTAAATCTAGCAGTCCAGGCAAAAACAGTTTCTTGCCCAAATGGTTATTTTTGCCAAGGTAAAGATAAACTCTATATAGAGAGTCTTCAATGCCTATCTTCCTCTCTGAAATAAATCCAGTGCTGCCAGGAGCAGACATGTCTCACCATCCAGAAAGCCTACATTTTTAAAACCTTTGAAATACCATATTCTGCAGGTCTTTGAAGTATTTGAAGATTACTTATCTATCTGAAATATGTCTATGTATACCTAGAAGACTTAACTAACATAGCTACAAGTATAATTATCATAGATGACTAATTATTAATCTATTTCTTAATTATCCATTACAATTTTAAATGAACTGTAAAATTGTAATACCTTAAACAAGAGTAGAAATATATACACAGTATAACAAACTTAACTTTAAATTTGTATCAAAAAACTAAAATCTATACCAATGTAAAACATTTCAAACAAGTTGTTGCTCTTTATTTTTTTCTTTATTATTATTATTATGTGTTTTTAAATTTTATACATCAGCCATAGGTTCCCCTGTCCTCCCCCCTCCCGCCCCCACACCCCTCCATTCCCATGTCCTCCAGGATCAAGGCGCCCCTGGGAATTCATTTAAACCTGGTGGATTCAGTACAGGCAGGTCCTGTCACCTCCTTCCAGACTGAGCAAAGTGTCCCTGTGTAAGCCCAAGGTTTCAAACAGCCAGCTCATGCACTAAGGACAGATCCTGGTCCCACAGACTGGGTGCCTCCCAAGCAGATCAAGCTATTCAATTGTCTGACTTATCCAGAGGGCCTGATCCAGCTGGTGGCTCCACAGCCTTTGGTTCATAATTCATGTGCTTCCACTTGTTTGGCTATTTGTCCCTGTGCTTTTTGCAATCTTGGATTCAACAATTCACAGTCTTGTAGGTCCTCCTCTTTCTTGACAGTTGGACACCTGGAGCTCCACCTGGGGTCTGGCTGAGGATCTCTGCATCCACTTCCATCAGTTATTGGATGAGAGTTCTAAGACGACTGCTAGGGTGTTTAGTCATCTGATCACCAGACTAGGTAAGATCAGGCCGTCTCTCGACCATTGCCAGCAGTCTATAGAGGATGTATCATTGTGGATTTCTGGGGACCTCTAAAGCACTCTGCCTATTCCTGTTCTCATGTGGTCATCATTTATCATGGTCTGTTATTCCTTGTTCTCCCATTCTGTTCTTGATCCAGCTGGGATCTCCTGCTCCCCTAAGCTTTCTTTCCCTCAAATCTTGCCCTTCATTACTCCCACTGTCGTCTAGGTTGTTCATGTAGATCTCATCCATTTCTCTGTCATTGGGTGATCCCTGGGTCTTTCCTAGGGTCCCGTTTTCTAGGTAGTCTCCCTGGAGTTGTGTAGCAGTCTAGTCATCATTGTTTTACATCTAGTGTCCTCCTATGGGTGAGTATATAATGTTTGTCCTTCTGAGTCTGGGTTACCTCACTCAGGATGATTTTGTCTAGATCCATCCATTTGCCTACAAACCTCATGATATCATTGTTTTTCTCTGTACCATATTTTCTTTATTGATTCTTCAGTTGAAGGGCATCTAGGTTGTTTCCAGGTTCTGGCTATTACAAACAAAGCTGATACGAACATAGTTGAGCAAATGCACTTGTGGTATGATTGAGCATTCCTTGGGTATATGCCAAAGAGTGCTATAGCTGGGTCTTGGGGGAGATGGATTCCCAATTTTCTAAGAAAGCACCATATTGATTTCCAAAGTGACTGTATAAGCTTGCATTCCCAACAGCAGTGGAGGAGAGTTCCCCTTGTTCCACATCCTCTCCAGCATAAGCTGTCTTCTGTGCTTTTGATCTCAGCCATTCTGACAGGTGTAAGGTGGTATCTCAGAGTCATTTTGATTTGCATTTCCCAGATAATTAGGGATGTTGAGCAATTCCTTAAATGTCTTTCAGCCATTTGAGCTTCCTCTGTTGAGAATTCTCTGTTTAGTTCTATAGCCCATTTCTTAATTGGACTGTTGGGCATTTTGATGTCTAATTTCTTGAGTTCTTTATATATTCTGGATATCAGCCCTCTGTCAGATGTGGGGTTGGTGAAGACCTTTTCCCATTCTGTGGGCTGTCGCTTTGTCTTGTTGACAGTGTCCTTTGATCTACAATAGCTTCTCAGTTTCAACAGGTCCCATTGATTGATTGTTTCTCTCAGTGTCTGTGCTACTGGTATTATATTTAGAAAGTGATCTCTGGTGCCAATGCATTCAAGACTACTTCCTATGTTCTCTTCTATCAGGTTCAGAGTAACTGGATTTATGTTGAGGTCTTTGATCCATTTGGACTTAAGTTTTGTGCATAGTGACAGATATGGATCTATTTGCAGCCTTCTACACGTTGACATCCAGTTATGCCAGCACCATTTGTTGAAGATGCTTTCTTTTTTCCATTGTACATTTTTGGCTTCTTTGTCAAAAATTATATGTCCAAAGGTGTGCAGGTTAATATCAGGGTCTTCAATTCAATTCAATTGGTCCACATATCTGTTTTTATGCCAGTACCAAGCTGTTTTCATTACGGTAGCTCTATAGTAGAGCTTGAGGTCGGGGATTGTGATGCCTCCAGAGGTTGTTTTATTGTACAGGATTCTTTTGGCAATCCTGGGTTTTTTGTTTTTCCATATGAAGTTGATTATTATTCTTTCCAGATCTGTGAAGAATTGTGTTGGTAATTTGATGGGGATTGCATTGAATCTGTAGATTGCTTTTGGTAAGATCGCCATTTTTACTATGTTAATCCTGCCTATGCATGAGCATGGGAGATCTTTCCATTTTCTGACATCTTCTTCAATTTCTTTTTTCAGGGACTTAAAGTTCTTGTCATATAGGTCCTTCACATGCTTAGTTAGATTAACCCCATGGTATTTTATATCATTTGTGGCTATTGTAAAGGGTGATGTATCTCTGATTTCCTTCTCAGCTGTTTGTCTACTGTATATAGGAGGGCTACTGATTATTTTGAGTTGATCTTGTATCCTGCTATGTTGCTGAAGGTTTTTATTAGCTTTATCAGTTCCTTGGTTGAATTTTTGGGGTCACTCATGTATACTATCATGTCATCTGCAAATAGGGAGAGCTTGACTTCTTCCTTTCCAATTTGTATCCCCTTAATCTCTTTATGTTGTCTTATAGCTCTGGCTAGAACTTCAAGTACTATATTGAATAAGTATGGGGAGAGGGGACAGCCTTGCCTTGTTCCTGATTTTAGTGGTATTGCTTTGAGTTTCTCTCCATTTAATTTGATGTTGGCTGTTGGCTTGCTGTAGATTGCCTTTATTATGTTTAGGACTGTTCCCTGATTTCTGATCGCTCCAAGACCTTTATCATGAATGGGTGTTGGATTTTGTCAAATGCCTTTTCTGCTTCTAGTGAGATGATCATGTGTTTTTTTTTTTCTTTGAGTTTGTTTATATGGTGTATTACATGATGGACTTTTATATGTTGAACCACCCTTGCATCCCAGGGATGAAGCCTACTTGATCATGGTGGGTAATTGTTTTGATGTGTTCTTGGAGTGTGTTTGCCAGTATTTTATTGATTATTTTTGCATCAATGTTCATGAGGGAGATCGGTCTGTAGTTCTCTTTATTTGTTGCATCTTTGTTTGCTTTAGGAATCAGGGTAATCGTAGCCTCATTGAAGGAGTTTGGTAATATACCTTCTGCTTCTATTGTGTGGAACAATTTAAATAGTATTGGTATTAAGTCTTCTTTGAAGATCTGTTAGAATTCTGGAGTGAAACCATCTGTTCCTGGACTTTTTATGGTTGGGAGACTTTTAATGACTGATTCTGTTTCCTTAGGGGTTATTGGACTATTTAAATGGTTTATCTGGTCTTGATTTAACTTAGGTATGTGGTACCTACCCAGAAAAGTATCCATTTCTTTTAGATTTTCCAGTTTTGTGGAGTAGAGGTTTTTGAAGTATGACCTGATGATTCTCTGGATTTCCTCATTGCCTGTTGTTAGGTCCCCCTTTTCATTTCTGATTTTGTTAATTTGGATGCTCTCTCTCTGTGTTTTGGTTAGTTTGGATAAGGGCTTGTCTATCTTGTTGATCTTCTCAAAGAACCAAGTCTTTGTTTCATTAATCCTTTGCATTGTTCTCTTTATTTCTATTTTATTGATTTCAGCTCTCAATTTGATAATTTCCTGGGGTCTGTTCCTCCTGGGAGACTTTGCTTCTTCCTGTTCAAGGGCTTTCAGGTGTGCTGTCAAGTCACTAGCGTGAGATTTCTCCAGCTTCTTTATGTGGGCATTCAGTGCTATGAATTTCCCTCTGCACTGCTTTCATAGTATCCCATAAGTTTGGGTATGTGGTGTATTCATTTTCATTGATCTCTAGGATGTCTTTAATTTCTTTCTTTATTTCTTCCTTAACCCATTGGTGATTCAGTTGAGCATTATTCAGATTCCATGAGATTGTAGGATTTCTGTAGTTTTTTCCATTGTTGAAATCTAACTTTAAACTATGGTGGTCTGATAGAACACAGGAGGTTAGTCCAATTGTTTTGTGAGATTTGCTTTGTGGCCAAGTATGTGGTCGATTTTAGAGAAGGTTCCATGGGGTGCTGAGAAGAAGGTATATTCTTTTTTGTTTGGGTGGAATGTTCTGTAGATATCGATTAAGTCCATTTGAGCCATAACATCAGTTAAGTCCATTATGTCTCTGTTAAGTTTCAATTTGGCTGATCTGTCCTGAGGTGAAATTGGGGTGTTGAAGTCTCCCACTATTAATGTGTGGGGTTTTATATGTGATTTAAGCTTTAGTAATGTTTCTTTTACATATGTGGGTGCCCTTGTGTTGGGGCATAAATGTTCAGAAGTGAGACTTCGTCTTGGTGGATCTTTCCTGTGATGAGTATGTAATGTCCTTCATAATCTCTTTTGATTGATTTTAGTTTGAAATCTATTTTGTTGGATATTAGGATGGCTACACCAGCTTGCTTCTTAAGACTATCTGATTGGAAAGTCTTTTCCCAGCCTTTTATTCTTAGGAGGTGTCTGTCTTTGAATTTGAGGTGTGTTTCTTGTATGCAGCAGAAAGATGGGTCTTGTTTTTGTATCCATTCTGTTAGTCTGTGTCTTTTTGTAGGTGAATTAAGTCCATTGATATTAAGGGATATTAATGACCAGTGATTGTTCGTTCCTGTTGTTATTTTTATTTTTTTTTGGTGGTAGTGTGTGTGTACTTCTCTTCTTTGGGCTTTACTGCTGTGATGTTATCTATTGCCTGTGTTTTCATGGGTGTATCTGCTTCCCTAGGTTGGAATTTTCCTTCTAGTACTTTCTGTAAGGCTTGGTTTGTGGATAAGTATTGTTTAAATCTGGTTTTTTCTTGGAAGGTCTTGTTCACTCCATCTATGATGATTGAAAGTTTTGCTGGCTATATTAGTCTAGGCTGGCATCCATGGTCTCTTAGTGTCTGCATTATATCTGTCCAGGTCCTTCTGGCTTTCAAAATCTCCATTGAGAAATCAGGTGTTATTGTGATGGGTTTGCCTTTATAAGTCACTTGACCTTTTTCCTTTGCTGCCCTTAATATTCTTTCTTTATTCTGTACATTTAGTTGTTAATTATTATGTGGCAAGGGGACTTTTTTTGGGGGGTCTATTCTGTTTGGTGTTCTATAGGCTTCTTGTATCTTCATAGGTATTTCCTTCTTTAAGTTGGGAAAGTTTTCTTCTATGATCTTGTTAAATATATTTTCTGTGCCTTTGAGTTGGTATTCTTCTCCTTCCTCTATCCCTATTATTCATAGGTTTGTTCTTTTCATGGTGTCCCTAATTTCTTGGACATTTTGGCTCATGACTTTGTTGGTTTTAGTGTTTTCTTTGACTGATGAATCTATTTCTTCTAATGTATCTTCAACACCAGAGATCCTCTCTTCCACCTCTTGCATTCTGTTTGTTATACTTGCCTCTGAAGTTCCTGTTTGTTTACTCAGATTTTCTATTTCCAGCATTCCTTCTGCTAGTGTCTTCTTCATTTTTTCTATTTCCCTCTTCAGGTCTTGGATTGTCTCCCTTGCTTTTTCATGATTGTCTTTCAGGGACTTATTGTTTTCTTCTGCTTTAATTGTCCTTTCCTCTAGTTTTTTTTTTTTTTTTATAGCGTTCTTCCCATTTTTTGTTTGTCTGTTCTTCTACTTTATTTTTTATTTCTTCTATATAAGGCTCTAGCCTCTTCATGATGTTATTTTTAAGGTTGTTTTCTTCTTCTTCTTCTTCTTCCATTCCATGATGTTCAGGTTTAGCTGTTGGAGAAGGGCTAGGTTCTGGTGATGCTGTATTGCTCTTTATTTTGTTGTGTGTACTTCTGCCTTGATGTCTGCCCATCTCCTCTTGGGTTCTTTCTTGGTCTTATCAGTGTACTTAGTCCAGAGAGAGTTGACAGATTTAGGGAGCCTCTCTCTGGTCCAGATAGAAGCTCTGGGCTCGATGGGAGCACTGGTCCAAATGAGAATGCTGGCCAGATAGGTGCTGGGGGACTGGACTCTGAGCCTTGGGAAGTCCCTGGGGTCTCCTTATTTTATCCAGATGGGAGCTCCTCTTGTCCAGATGTGAGTTCCTCTGGTCTCTTGTCCAGATGGGAGTTCCAGGGCAGGATGGAAGCTTGGGGCTGGTCTCTGATTCTCAGGAAGTGGCTGAGGTCTCCAGCAGATGGGTGTGGGGGCAGGGTGTGGAGACTGCAGTGTCTGCCTGCAGTCTTGGAAAATGGGAGCCTTCCTGCAGGTCCCACTGATTGGCAGGAAACTGGGGGCAAATTGGTCAGGCCCTCCCGGGGTGGCCTGTGTCCAGCAGTGGGACCCAGGTGCAGTTGCCTCTCTGACTATAACCCAGGCACTCACCTCAAGTTGTTGCTCTTTAAAATAAGTTCATTAATCTACCCTTTCATCCTATCATGTCTACATCATATCTCCTTTTTTTCTTTAGAAAGAGATTGCATTTATAATCAACCTGTTTTAAATAAAAATGTTGGTTTTTCTCTGTCCCAGTCCAGAGGGCTCTTCTGATATGGGACCAAATGGACAAAAGAATCTGAGACCTTTTTTTTTTTTTTTTTTTTTAAGCAGTATGTTTGGGTTCAGAGAAGGAGTGAGCCAATTCCATTTCCAAAGCCAGCTTGGTATATTTGGGAAGTTGGGTGTAGTTTCTCTTAATACTTCCTGCTGGAGGGGGGCGCTGTATCTTATGGGGACACAAAGAAAATTTTAGAATTATGGAGTAGTCCATGAGGGTGTATCGTCTGAGCCAGCTGCCTTGAAACCATTCTGGGTGTTGGATCATCTGGGCCATGGTGTCATTGGAGACCTTTCAGGGGGTCTTGGCTGGTTAAATCTGATGTATCTTAATCTGGAACAAATCCATAGCCTTTGGCTTTCTGTGAAAACAAAAGCAGAACCTCCTTTCCAAAGCAACATATCCTTATATCCAAATTTTGAAGCCATGGTACCATTAAAATATACATATTGGATTAACTCAACAGCTTTTATGATCAAATATTTTTCTGCAGTTAAAAATCCCAAAGACCTGCCAGGCGGTCGTGGTGCATGCCTGTAATCCCAACACTCGAGAGGCAGAGCCAGGCGGATCTCTGAGAGTTCAAGGCCAGCCTGGTCTACCAAGTGAGTTCCAGGAAAGGTGCAAAGCTACACAGAGAAACCCTGTCTCGAAAAACAAAACAAAACAAAAAAAATCCCAAAGACAACACAATGCAGATTCTCTGTTTGCTATCTGTCTTTGCATGGCTTATTTTTTAATATTACCTTTACTGTCTCTTTAAAGACTTTATTTTTTAAAACTATCTGTTTATTTAACTGTATATAACTGTATATATATTTTTTCAAGCCTACGTACATTTTTACACACATTGTAACCTATTTCATCTGAATCTGTCTTATTGTGAACCTATTGCTTTAAACTGCAGCATTCTAAGACTGAAATGCCACTGTGGCTGATGGCTCCGCCCCCATCAGCTTCCCAACATGCATGGCATTGATACATTTACTGCCAGCTCTGGGTCTGGAGCCATGTGTACCATCAACTATCAGAAGCAGTTCTATCAAAGCAGGACATAGCCCAGAAACTTTTTTTTTTTTTTTTTTTTTTTTTAACTAGTAAAGGCTAAAATCCACCATGCAGCAGTGTAATGTGCTGCTTGTAGTCTTCTCATTCCTGCCCTACTGCTGGTCAAACGCACACGCCAGGAACCCACCATAGTAGCTGAAAACCTGCAGGCTGTGGCTAACTTGAGAGAGACAACTAGAAAGCTGTTTTTAGTTCCGTTTTAGAATCTTTTTGTCAGGTTTTAAGTGGAAACTCTTGCCAACCTGTTGGGTGTGACCATTTGTCACTAACTATCAGAGTTTTTGTTTCCATGCAAACATTCAAAGTACTTCCTTCAAGACAGAGTGAAAACCGAATGCTGTTTACCTACCCTCTAGACTTCTCTGAATTTCAGTATGTGCTTCTTGCTTGGTAGTGTTTGCATTGGTTGTAGTTCCATCTTATCTAGGTCATTATCCCTCATTACTCCTGGACAATATTTGATAACCATTCCTTTGTATACAGTCTTGTATTAGGTTAGAACTTTCTTATTTAGACAAAAGGGGGAGATGTAGTGGGTAGCTGGTCCAGCTTTGATCTGGAAGTTACAACCCCCACTGAGGCTTTGGTAACTATCACGCCTACAAGGTGGGGTCGAGAGAGGATGCTGAAGACCCGGGATCCAGATGGGCGAGCTCTCTTGGTTCTTGTACTCTGGACGCTGGAGGTAGACCAAGCAGAGTTCTCGAGAGAACACTGCTGAACTGTGCTACATCTTTCCCAGACCCTGTAAACTATCCCTTCACTTGTAAGTTAACCCACAAAATAAACCTCCCTTTTAACTATGTGGAGTGGCCTTAATAATTTCACCAATACATTGTGAGAATACTACTACCCTGACTGAAATAGATTAAGGCTCAAAACTGAAGGAAGAAGGCCCTGGGATAGCCTACCTTCATCAGAGAATTAGAGGTAAGCATTCCTCCCAGATTCTCTTTGTAAACACATTCACTGTAATATTTGATGTGGCAATTTTCTCTGTTGAAAATCCACAGATACAGCCTCATTTTATGTTCTTTCTTTGGACACACCTATGGCATTAGCCTCAGGACAAAACTTCCTGACTTCAAGGAACTCCAGAGCATGGAAGCCAAGTTAAACATGGAAGGATCTAAGATGTCGTGGTTCATTTCCCTTATTTCAGCATTTGCTGAGTGGCTTCTTCCCTTGAGTACAACATAATACAGCCAGAAAGTCAATACTTCCTGAATTCGGGACATTCTCAAAAACTTCGACACTGAAGAAAGCATAGATTAGAAGGATCTGTGGTGGTGTATGTTTGGAGTATAATCTGGACATTACATGTATGCTTTCGAAAGGTATGTCTGGACAGGAAGACCCTCTCTCTGTCAAAGGGTTCTGAGGCATATTCCAATGGAACTGTGCTGGGTAGTAGAACAAGAATGCATTGCCTCAACCTTGGTTCTCAGGTTGACAGCTCCAATGTTACACAAACTGTTATAGCAACTGCCACAAAAGAAAGGTTGCTTTTAGAGGATGCATTCTTTGCCTAGGCTAGAGAGCAAGTGTCATGTGAGTAGAGATCCCAGGGACCTTCCAGACCCTTCTGCAATGACTACTCTCTAGCCATGGAACATGAATCTACCCATATCTGCCCCTGGCCATGGACCTGCTACTTTTTTTTTTTTTTTTGTCTTCCTTGATAATGAGCCTTTTGTTTTCAAATGTTATAGTAATATATAGAGAAGAGGGTGAAGAGATGGCTCAATGGTTAAGAGCACTGGCTGCTCTTCCAGGGATCCTGAGTTCAATTTCCAGCACCCACATGGTGGCTCACGACCATCTATAGTGAGATCTAATGCCCTTTTCTGGTATGCAGACATACGTGTAGGCAGAACACTGTATACAGAATAAATAAATAAGTCTTAAAAAAAAAGAATATATAGAGAAAAGGGAGCATGGAAAATATGTAAGGCCGTAATTCTTATCACAACTTAGCTAAGTTTTTTTTTTTTTTTTTTTTTTTTTTTTTTTTTTTTTTTGTTGTTGTTGTTGTTGTTGTTGTTTTCAGGGCTCTTTATTCTGCTACTTCCATTGATATTATTCTTAGAAGTTAATGTTATTTCGAGACAAAAGGGAAATTTGGATAGTCTCAACTACAGGAGAATTCTGAGAGTTGCCACTGGTAAACCCTTCACCTATCCTATAAAGCACAGCTGGAGTTAGTAAGATATTAGCCACCAAGTCCAAGGAAAGTCCTAGGTGTAGCACATAGAACAAATGGAAGGAAGTACTAGAAGACCTAACCAAATGAGAAGGTCTGCCATATAGGTCATACAAGACACACAGGGGAAGAGTTGAGGCACAGGTCTAAAATAAAACATAAATTACAAGTCTCAAGTAAAGCGAGAGAAACTGATGTCTATTACATTGAGACTCTCAAGAGCCAAGGACTAAGAAGATATTGTACCTTTTCAGTCACCAAGACTAATTGCTTTCAAAGGAGCCACAACACAGCTGACTGTAGACTCCCACAGAAGTGATAGAAGAGCATAGAGGTCTTCTTTTCAAAGAGATAAAGGAAGAAAAGATTAACTCAATGCTTAGCATTGTAGAAATGCCCTTCTGAAATGAAAACATTTTAAGAAGAAAGAAAGAGTCTTCATTTATAAGAGTAGCTCATTAAAAGAAAATTTGAAGAGTATTCCTTAAGAAAAAAATGAAATGGCCTATTGTTTGAAGAAAAAAGCTAAATGAGTTTTGAAAGTTAAACATATGGGTGAATCTAAATAAATATTGACTGTAAAAATAAATAAAATGAATAACATATTTTGTGGGTTTTACTCATAAGCAGACAAGACCCATACAATTAAAATATAACAGAAGCTTGCCAGATGTGGGAATGATAAGTGGACTTAAAGTGTTTTCTAGTCCTTGAAATGCTGGGAAAAGGTGAAAGTATCATCTTTTGTTAGTTTTTTATGAGTCAAAATATATATTCTAATAGCTAATGTAACTAGCAAAATAAAATTATAAAAAGTAAGAGCCAAGGGAATAAAAGGAAAAAACAAAATAGTCAAACAAACAAAAACAAATACTTCAGTTGATCAAAAATATCAGACCAAAGGACAAATTTAAAAAGAAGTAAGGAAATATAGAAAGTGATGATTTTGGTTTTAGAAATAAATTGAATTAGTTATCACATTAATGTATAACTGTAATAAATGTCCCCAGACAAAGCTTTGAGGCTAAAATAAATAAATATTGCCCATCTAAATGCCAGTGAAAGCAGACTTTAAATATGAGGGTGAGACAGAAAACAAAGAAATAGAAACTATGAAACCAAAGCAAGCTAGGATGTGTGACAGATAAAAACGTACAGGCAAAACTCATTCAACGTGATTAAAGAGGAGATTTCACAATGGCAAAAGGTTCTAGTCAGTAGGCAGGAAAAACATCATTTTAATTTTCTATAGTCATCCAAATACAACTTCAAGTAACTAACAAAATTGAGATGAAATCTATAAACATAGTAGTATACTTTAGCATATTTCCCTCATTAACTAACAAAACAAAGCAGAGAGTAAAACAGCAGAGTATGGGCCATTTGAAAACACAATTCACAAACAAGACATGATTGATCTAGAATATGTGTCCAACATCTGCAGAGTATGAATTTGTATGAAGCACACATGAAACAGTCACCAAAATAGATCATCTGCTGATTCATATAGAAAGTCTAAACACATTTCAAAGGGCTGAGTATGTTCTCTGACCACAGAGCAAATAAAGCTACAAAACAAAAACAAAAGATAACTAGGAAATTCCAATATGTTTGGACACGAAGAAGTATATATTCTAAATAGATTTTTTTGAGTCAAAAAATTATAGAGGAAATTAGAAATTTCCTTGAAATGAGTGATAGCAAAAATAGCAGGACATGCAGATTGCAGCTGAAGATGTCTTGAGGGATAATTACAGAGTTAGTTGAATATATAAGATAAAGATGAAAATGATGTGGGTATTGATCTAAAGAAATCAGAAGTAAAATAACCAAGGAAAGCAGAAGGAAGAAAAAATATAAATACAGCACAAATGCAAGAGTAGAAAACAGATTTGCAACAGAGCCCACTGTTAATGTTTACTGGGAATGTTTAGCAAAATCAACAAATGAAAGCTTCACCAATGCAACTAAACAGCCAAAGCCAAGAACGAGAACACACAGTTAAAGGTCTTACAAGAAATAGTGTTGGATTCAAAGTAACCAAACTAGACTTTTGAAAATACACCTTGTGAGGAAACAATTCTTAGATCAACATCCCTGCACTAAAAGGAAATTAAGAATAGAAAATTCAAAATAAAAGTGACAGACAAAAAGGACTTTCTCATTAGAAGTCTCTTATGGAGAGAGGTGCTCTGACCAGCATCTTAAATGAGGTCTACCCCACTCCTGTGAGAAAATGATAATTGTTTTACACATTCTATGGAATACAAAATAAAAGTAGAGACACTATACCAAAGCTCACAGGAAAGCACAAATAGGAAATATTTGGGTCAACATCCTTCAAAGACACCTATGCAAACCTGAACAAAATAAGAACGCACTGAGCAGAGTGCTTAGTAAAACTGCTAACCTATGTGACAAATTTGGTCTCATTCCAAAAATTCAAAACTTACTTAATGTTGAAAGTGAATACAATACACAAAATTAGCAGAGAAAAGAAAACAGAGATGTAGTTTTCAGTAAATTCAGAAAAAGAAATTTTGGAAATATTTACTATTTATAATTACAATAAGCACTGAAATAAAACATCTTAGCAAGCTAGGAATAAAAGAAAATGTAAATATATATATATAAACATGAAGCCATCATCAAACTTAATGGTGAGATGCTGAGTGGTATCTGGCACTGGGGATGCTGTGTTCTGCTAATGCTACCCTCAATCATGCTGGAGTTGTTAATAGCAAAGTAAGATACTAAAAAGAAATAAATGCACTAATAAATGAAAAAGTCTCATTAACAGAAATTTGACCGTATCATAAAATCTAAAAGATTTTCTGCTTAGAATTAGGGACTTGTACAAAAGAGATGGTTTCATCCTGACATTTTTACACATATATGTAAGGTATTGTGGTCATATTAACCCATAGCATTATGCTTGATTCCCATCCCTTCCTTGCTAGTTCCTTTCTGATTTCCTAGTGATAACTTGGTGCCCTTGAGTTTTAGACTTCTCTTAGGAGGGATAACATAAGATAAGTGATTCTGGCTTATTTCTCTAAACTGAATGATCTCCTGTCTCCTTTTTCTGCAAGCTACATGACTTCATGTTTTCTTCATCCATTCATCCACTAACAGGCATCAAGGATGACACTACAGATTGGCCATTGTGAGTAGTGCTGGTAGCATGGCAGAGTCTCAGCTGTATGCTACCTAAGATTCTTTCAGGAACAGATCTAGGAATGGTAGCTGGTTCATGTAGTGCTACTTTTAGAGCTGTGGACAAATTCTATATGGATTTCTATAGACTCTGGACCAGTTTACACTCCCACAAATGGTATAGAAGGACTCCTTCACCCGTAGTCAGTCCTTCACCAATGTTTATTGTTTTGATGATAGCCAATCTGATTATGTCTAGATGGAATTTCTATGTAGTTATATCTGATAGCTAAAGATGTTAAAAAATTACTGCTTCATTATCATCTGCCACATTCTGAATTCATTTAGTCATTTCTTGACCAGATTATTTGTTCGTTTGTTGTTTAATTTTTTAAAAACCCTTTATATAGTTTTGGTATTGATCCACTGTTGGATGAATAGCTAAGAAAGATTTTCTTCCAATTTATACAGTCTCCCAATTTAAACATCTTGTTGTTTCCTTTACTATGCAAAAACTTTTAAATTTGGTGCATCGCCATGTCTCAACTTTCTTCTCAAATCTGAAAATGATGAGTCATATCCAGAAATCCTTGGGTATGTCTGTGGCATGAAATCTTTCTCCTATGTTTTCCTTTGTAGTACCAAAGTTTCAAGGTTTACAGTAAGGTCTCTGATCAACTTTGGGTTGACTTTTTTCCCAAAATAAGTCATCAGGAAAACAACAACAATAGTTTGTGTACAGCAGGTCAAAGAACATTGAATTACGTTTTTATTAGCCTCTGTGGTTTAGAAGGTAAGGAAATGCAGCAGAATAAATTTATAATAGAATAAAATTACTTGGAGTAGATTTAGTAAAAAGTGTATAGGAGATCTTTGCAGAAAACCATAATATTAAGTGAAAATAAAACTTTTAAATAAAGAAATGAAATATGTTCAGGTGTTGAGAGACTCGAGTGTAAACACTTACAATTTCATGATACTTACATTCAACAGAGTCCCAAACAACTTCCCAAAATGATTGTACTGGATGTTGGATAGGACTTTTTAAGCGATATGGAATACAACAGGGCCAAAATAGCAAGGGCTAGTTGCAGGAATTTGTTTTATCATGTACAGATGAAGCTGTAGTAGCTATGGGTGTGGTTCTGAAACATGCATTCGTAGATAAAGCATATTCAGAAACAGACACACATTTATGGAGGCTGGTTTGTGACAGTTTTCTGCAGGAGCAGTAATAAATCATCTTTTTATCAAACTTTTCTTTGTCACCTGGATATATCCATGGGGGCTTGTTGACCTCTACCTCACAGCAACAACAAAAGGTTTTAGTCTTGAATGAGTTCTTCACAAACAGGATACCTGAGCGACTAGTGAACACACCAAGGGCAATGAAAGGAAAATGCAAATTAAAATTGCTGTGAGAAAATAGAATGAAGTCTTCAGTTTAGTTAAAATGACAAAGACTGACAGGGAAAAGCTGGGACTAGGGGTGGAGGGCCAGGGATGTAGGGAGTGGGCAGAGCAGTTCCCTAGCATGCATGAGGTTCTGGGTTCAACACCCTGTGCTGACAAAAGGTGCATGGGGGGAGGGATTACTACTGTCCTACACTCTTGCTAGTATATTGCACTCTAAATAATACTATCATTTGGAATTGTCCACTAAGGTGATTTTATTAATTAGAATATCTAGGCAACCCCCACCAAAAAAAAAAAAAAAAATCAAAGAATGTCAAAGGAAGCATGCTTCCTTGCAGCCAAAATCAGATTATGTAAATTAATAAGTAGTAAGTCTATGCAATGGATATTATTCAACTGAAATGTATATTATTGCTATCTGCTGAAACATGAATTTACACACATAATGTTGAGCAAAATAAATGGGATATGAAAGGAAATTTGGGCTATATGATTTAACATTATGTTTTCAAAGCAGGAAGTCCAGCTGGGCAGTGGTGGCACACACCTTTAATCCTAGCACTCGGGAGGCAGAGCCAGGCAGATATTTGTGATTTCAAGGCCAGCCTAGTCTACAGGGTGAGATCCAGGACAGCCAGAGCTACACAGAGAAACTCTGTCTTGAAAAACCGGAGGAAAAAAAAAGGCAGGAAGTCCAAATGAAGTTACTAATTTACTTATAGAGGAAAGAGAGGGTAGTTTTCAGGTGGAGGAAGGACCTCCTCATGTCTGCAGTATAATGTGGATTGGACCTGAACTGTTCTGTGTATTTTGTATGCTTCTAAAATCTCAGTATTTAAAATGCTTAAAGAGTTAATTCATTTTCTAATCTTCTAGGAATTAATACATCATAAATGTATCCCAGGACCTACAAAAAAATAAAGAAAACATTTTCAAGTTTGTGTTTTCAACATTTTACACAGGTGAAGTGAAATTTCTGCCTCAGTGCTTCTAGTGCATATCATTTCACCCTAAAAACCTAGCTTCTTCTGTCTGCTTCTTCATTTCTGGTGGAAATATTCCAACCACAGACACCCATAACAGGGCATAGGTGTGAATTCCCAACGAGCATCCCCTGAAGAGTCTTCTTCAAGTAAGAATTGAATTCTACACCTTTGTTTCATTTGATTCCCAAAGAGGATGAAGACAATCCACAAGGCAAGCAAGAGGGCAAAGACCGATGCTAAAACAGTAGCTAGCACACATGGTGAGAAAGATAAGAATCACAGACATGGTTATTGAGAACACAGACTTGTTACTATAAAAATCAAAATTCCCATTTATTTTTTTACTAGAAATTCTCATTTTCAGCATTTATTATTGAGTAATCTTGACAGAGTAGTTACAGAAACAGGTAAGAATATACTCACTGTGGCATAATTGAAAACAACAATGCTAAGAGATAATATATTTCAACTACATAAAGTAAAAAATAGGTAGACATGAATGAAATTTCCAAGTACTTGGAAACTCTTCAGGAGAGTTAAATGAAAAATATAAAATAATATTAAATATTATTTATGAAAAAGTAAATAATCTTTAATATATTCAGTACACATGATGTAAATGGAAGTTTTTTATCCTGCCAGCAACTCCCCAATACCCAGCAATTGCTTCACAAATAATTGACTCAGAGGAGTAGTATAAATTATAAATGTCTTATAAATGTTGGCCAGTAGCTTAGGCTTTTCACTGACACTTAAATTAACCCATAATTCTAATGTATGTTTAGCTACGTGGCTTGGTACCTTTCCTCAGGATGGCATTCTCATCTTGCTTTCTCTGCATCTGGCTGCTGACTCCTGACTCTGCCCTTCCTCTTCCAAGCATTCTTGGTTTGGTCACCCCATTTATACTTCCTGTTTGGTTACTGGCCAATTAGTGTTTTATTAAGCCAATTTGAGTGATAAATCTTTACGGTATACAAGAGGATTATCCTACCGCACACAGGAATTTGTAACTTATATACAGAATGAAGGCAGTAGGGCACTTAACTGATTGACTTAGAGGGCTCAGGTGACTGGAGAAGAGTGTGAGCAAACACAGGTAAAGTAAGATTTTTGCTTTACTGCTTCTAGTACATATCATGTCACCCTACAAAACCAAACTTCTGTGCATTGTTTGCTTGTACATTTCTGGTGGTAATATTCAACCACAGACACCTGTAACAGGACATACATGTTTATTCCTTACCAACATCCCCTGAAGAATCTTTTTTGAGTAAGAATTCTACAGCTTTGTTAAGTTATGAAATCTCACTAGAAATATCAGCACTAAGGAAGCATCCAACAGAAAAAGTAAAAATAATGAATAATACTGGCATGTAATATACAGCAGACTAACAGAAACCCAGTTGTGGCCAGGTTACTCCTTTAAAGCTCAATTTGGAATTTTAGAATAGCTGAGGCATCAAAGATTATATAGTTACTCTCAGGAATATCATCTCCTAATAGCAAGGTGCAAAACCTGATATTTTTGTAGAACTGGGGATCAACATAGCAGTGCTTGTTCTCTACCTCTTTGTTCACTACTTTCCTTATTCTATGACAATACTTGGAGAAAGTACTGATTTTTGTTCCAAGTGTCTGTGTTTCTTTATGGAGCCCCCTCTGGACTTCAGGGAGCTTGAGCTAGCTTGTTTTCAGTAGCTCTGTAGTTTTGGATGATGAGCATTAATTTCCTTCTTTTTGCAGGTGCAGGACCTGCATTATCCTCTCCCTTCCTGGCCTGCATGGAAGGCACCATGGATATTGGGGAAGGCTGGGGAGGAACAGCCCTGGAACTCAGCCAAAGATATCAGAGTTTCCTCCTCTTTGCTACCTCCCATGAAGCTTTTCTGTGGTGGGTCTACACTAAATTAAAAAAAAAAAAAGAGGGATAGTGTACTCAATTCAAGACTGATCTTGTCCTTGTTGTATCCTGGGTAAGCTGAGTTCAGCGTGCGTTTTCCAGGATTATCACAACAAAGAGATTTCTATGGCAGAGTGACTGTGTTCTGTGCGGTTCTAAATAGAGCATTCTTGGTAAAGGAGTAGTAGGAGCAGATTCCTTAAGAAAGTGAATTGTGTTTATGATAATTGTCACATGTTTTTTAAAACATAAAAGGAGGTCTTAAGATAGTTGGAACTGTTCAACAGCCATGAAAAACAGGGGGAAGCTGTAGTCATTACGCACAGTAAAACTCAGAGAGTTTGAGTCTGGATAGAAGTACAAAAGGAAAGTCTGCACATGAATATAAAAGAGTTTGGGATTTGGGTTTTTGAGGCAGAGTAGTGACTGAGGGCGGATTTCTGTTTCTGAGTTGCTTGATGTTGGCATGAGTGTCTGGTTGTGGGGACAGGGGCAGAAAAATGCAGTGTTCTAAAAGATGAGTAGACCTGGCAGAAGGGTCTAGAGCTGCTGCCAGGTATTTTCAGATGTTTGAGAGTGTTTAAGAAAGTAAGATTGATACCTATGGTAACTAGAGCAGCTGCTGAGACCATGGGAGGCGGAGTGATGAAGTTCATGTCAGAGGATGAGGTCAAAGGACCTACTTACAAACAAAACAAACAAACACTGAAAACTAAAGCCCAAACTACATCTTCCCTATTTATTACATAAGACAGGTAGTCTGTCTTCCACAAAAATATCAAAGGCCATTTCTAGAACATGGCATGCAAAAGAGTTTAGTTCTTCATATTTATCCACATGGGATATGAACCAAGGCCCTAACAGGTGCCAAAATCTGTGGATAGTCCTGACCTCTATTGATAGTATACATTTTCCTACAGATAGATTCATTTGATAGTTTGATTTAAAAATTAAGGACAATAAGAGGTTAGTGATAAAACACAATAATTACAACAAAATATTGTGCTAAAATTATTTTAAATCTCTGCATTTTCATTTCTGTAGTTTCTCATGTAACTGAAATAACTGGGTAACTGAAACTATTCTTGTAGATACTCAGATGTGCGGACACTGCTGCAATCATTCTAAATTCTGTTTTGTTCCAGGTTAGTTTTATCCTTTCAAGAACTCAACTATTATGTAATTATACATATCTTTATCTCCTTGCCAGAGGAAGGGAAATAGATAAGGATGATGATGATGATGATGATGATGATGATGATGATGATGATGAAGGAGTTCTGGAGGTATGTGAAGGAAAATCTGTAGGATTACTTCTAGAAAAAGATTCAGAAGAGCTACAGGAAAAAGACAAAATGCAGATGACACAAGAAGTACCCCAGCAAGGCCCTCAGCGAGCCCTCTAGGATAAGTGTAGCCGGGAATATTTCCTGTGACTTTTGAATTGAAGGGTAGAAAACAGGACTTATTATGCTGGAAAAGGATTTACATCACTAAAATTACATCAGGAGTGACATTTCAGTGATTTGATCATGAGCCCCTGAAGATACCTCTGAATGAACTAAACAAAACTTCCCAGAAAACCCTGAGGGTAGCTACTTAAAGGGAACTCAGAAAATGGTGTATTGAAAGAAATAGATCACAACAAGCTCTTGGGAACTTTGTCAAAGAACACTATGGGCTCTCATGTGTTAAACAACAGGTGAATCATGGGTAGTAAACAAATGAACTAAAATGTTGACACAGAACTAGTGTGGTTCAGCAGCTAGAAGCACTTGCCAGGCAACCAGTTGGATTCTTGGCTCCCACAGTAAGAGGACAGAATAGGCTCCTGAAAGTTGTCCTCTGACTCCCACATGCATGCTATGTGTGCTCTCCTTAACTTATACAACACACATACACATACACATACACACACACACACACACACACACACACACACACACACTCATGCATGCATGCACACACTAATAAAAATTAATTTAAAATTAATACAACAATTTAGAAATATATGCTTCATATATGAGTTATGTGATTGAAATTTACATGACAAAACTAATCTGCCTGGCTGCCTGGCTATGACTTATGCAAAGTCTTTGGCATAGCAACTAAAGCTCCCATAATTCCATGTGGATACCGAAATATTGGAATAGAAAGTATGTGCTATGTAACAAATACAATATATATGATGTATACATTTATAAATATATGAGAGTTTGGTCTAATAACATAGGAAGTGTACTTCATATTTCTGTGCCCTACATTTTAAGAACACATTGAAAACAATTGTTCGTTCAAAGGAACCCAAAGGAAAACACCTAGTTTGACAGACACCTCTTTTGACTAACCTCACAGAGCACATGAACTATGACTGCTCTCCCAAAGGACTCAAAAGGGGGGCCGCCCTCATTATCACAGTGGACAGTAGAACTTGAAACAAAAGTCACCTTTCCATAAGCATTGGTGTTTGGCTAATGCTTGTCCATGTGTAGACAGCACTTTAGCTTGATGAAGTTGGACTGGATGAGGTTGCCCAAACTGCCACTGTGCTAAGTTGATCACTCCATGAAAATAAAGTATGACTATTTCAGACTCTAGTAGGTCTTTATATGTGGTTTGGAACTTCTCTGCAGTATAAACCGAGGGTAGGAGTTATAAACACAAAGACTAGGATAGAGATAGGATAAAGGAGTTGGTTTCCAAACTGGACCCTTAGAAAGATATAATACTTGTTTAAACAGCCAAGATGACAAAAGAGAACTATGAAAAAAGATGCTGATGTATCAACAGGCATAGATACTGATGTAGCTCACTGTTTTACATACATGTTTCTTAGATCTGCTAAGTCCAGGCATTGCCAGGCATCTTTCAGAACAAGCACTTTCTCAAACTGGCAAGGAAGGAGTTAATCTGTGCTCAAAGCCCACAGGAATGTTTATCAACTCCTGCACAGGCCTCCTTTCTTCCTTTGGGTGAGTTAAGTCCAGCTCTGCTTTGTTTGACACTGCCCATTTGAGGAAAGCTTATCCCTGACCTTCTGCCAGAGAGGCTGATGACAAGGACAGCTTGCACTAACCTTGACATTCACCAGGGTAAATGGCTTTTTCCACAAGTAGTCAGCAAACAAGGGAAGCCAGTGAAGAGCTAATGAATCTGCACCTGAGAGGAACTGAACAACAATTGTGCTTTTAAAGAAGAGGAGTCCTTGGAAGATGCAGGCCCATCTGGTGTGCAAAGGGTTAGGGGAGATTAACTCCCCCAGTCAACACAGTTTGAAAACAAATACCTAGAAGCAAGCCTTCAAATCTGCTCTAATGGGCCCTTGGTAAGTGTGTCTTCTCAGTCTTTACTGCCTCAAAATGAAGTAAGTGCATCATTTTGTGGCACCCAAGGAAGACAGGTATGTTACAACTAGGATGTAAAGCGATGTTCTCCCAGTCAGTACTCACACCATTCAGCATAAACTGGTGGTCTTTTTTGAGTTCCTGAATCTATCAACTCTGCCATGTGTACTGAGAAGAAATTCACATGAAGCCATTCAGGAACTTCCCTCTGCAGACAATTAGACAAACTAATTTCACCCATTTGATTTCTATGACCAGATATAAATCACACAGGTTAAGTTAAAGACATATGTCCTGGGACATTCTCCATCTGAACCCCCACTAATTCCCTGTAGTCCCCCATTTCTTCGATACTATCATATTTTCTTAAAGTTCCATCATTATAGCTCATTCTACTTAATTTACTTATTCACACAAATTTACCAAATCTCTTCTTTATTTGGGTTTTTAAAAATTATTTATTTATTTTATTTATTTATTATTATGTATTTTAATTTTATATATCAGCCATGGGTTCCCCTGTCCTCCCTCCTCCCGCCCCCACACCCACCTTCCCCCCAGTCCCTCTGCTCCATTCCCATCTCCTCCAGGACCAAGACACCCCTGGGGACTCATTTAAACCTGGTGGATTCAGTACAAGCAGGTCCAGTGCCCTCCTTCCAGGCTGAGCATGTGTCCCTGTGTAAACCCAAGGTTCCAAATAGCCAGCTCATGCACCAAGGACAGGTCCTGGTCCCATAGCCTGGGAGCCTCCCAAACAGATCAAGCTATTCAATGGTTTCACTTATCCAGAGGGCCTGATCCAGCTAGGGGCTCCACAGCCTTTGGTTCATAATTCATGTGCTTCCAGTATTTTTGCATCAATATTCATGAGGGAGATCGGTCTGTAGTTCTCTTTATTTGTTGCATCTTTGTTTGCTTTAGGAATCAGAGTAATTGTAGCCTCATAGAAGGAGTTTGGTAATATTCCTTCTGCTTCTATTGTGTGGAACAATTTAAAGAGTATTGGTGTTAAGTCTTCTTTGAAGATCTGGTAGAATTATTCACTGAAACCATCTGGTCCTGGGCTTTTTTTGGTTGGGAGACTTTTAATGACTGGTTCTATTCCCTTAGGGGTTATTGGACTATTTAAATGGTTTATCTGGTCTTGATTTAACTTAGGTATGTGGTACCTACCCAGAAAAGTATCCATTTCTTTTAGATTTTCCAGTTTTGTGGAGTAGAGGTTTTTGAAGTATGACCTGATGATTCTCTGGATTTCCTCATTGTCTGTTGTTAGGTCCCCCTTTTCATTTCTGATTTTGTTAATTTGGATGCTCTCTCTCTGTGTTTTGGTTAGTTTGGATAAGGGCTTGTCTATCTTGTTGATCTTCTCAAAGAACCAAGTCTTTGTTTCATTAATCCTTTGCATTGTTCTCTTTATTTCTATTTTATTGATTTCAGCTCTCAATTTGATAATTTCCTGGGGTCTGTTCCTCCTGGGAGACTTTGCTTCTTCCTGTTCAAGGGCTTTCAGGTGTGCTGTCAAGTCACTAGCGTGAGATTTCTCCAGCTTCTTTATGTGGGCATTCAGTGCTATGAATTTCCCTCTGCACTGCTTTCATAGTATCCCATAAGTTTGGGTATGTGGTGTATTCATTTTCATTGATCTCTAGGATGTCTTTAATTTCTTTCTTTATTTCTTCCTTAACCCATTGGTGATTCAGTTGAGCATTATTCAGATTCCATGAGATTGTAGGATTTCTGTAGTTTTTTCCATTGTTGAAATCTAACTTTAAACTATGGTGGTCTGATAGAACACAGGAGGTTAGTCCAATTGTTTTGTGAGATTTGCTTTGTGGCCAAGTATGTGGTCGATTTTAGAGAAGGTTCCATGGGGTGCTGAGAAGAAGGTATATTCTTTTTTGTTTGGGTGGAATGTTCTGTAGATATCGATTAAGTCCATTTGAGCCATAACATCAGTTAAGTCCATTATGTCTCTGTTAAGTTTCAATTTGGCTGATCTGTCCTGAGGTGAAATTGGGGTGTTGAAGTCTCCCACTATTAATGTGTGGGGTTTTATATGTGATTTAAGCTTTAGTAATGTTTCTTTTACATATGTGGGTGCCCTTGTGTTGAGGGCATAAATGTTCAGAATTGAGACTTCATCTTGGTGGATCTTTCCTGCGATGAGTGTGTAATGTCCTTCATCATCTCTTTTGATTGATTTTAGTTCGAAGTCTATTTTGTTGGATATTAGGATGGCTACACCAGCTTGCTTCTTAAGACTATCTGATTGGAAAGTCTTTTCCCAGCCTTTTATTCTTAGGAGGTGTCTGTCTTTGAATTTGAGGTGTGTTTCTTGTATGCAGCAGAAAGATGGGTCCTGTTTTTGTATCCATTCTGTTAGTCTGTGTCTTTTTGTAGGTGAATTAAGTCCATTGATATTAAGGGATATTAATGACCAGTGATTGTTCGTTCCTGTTGTTATTTTTATTTTTTTGGTGGTAGTGTGTGTGTACTTCTCTTCTTTGGGCTTTACTGCTGTGATGTTATCTATTGCCTGTGTTTTCATGGGTGTATCTGCTTCCCTAGGTTGGAATTTTCCTTCTAGTGCTTTCTGTAAGGCTTGGTTTGTGGATAAGTATTGTTTAAATCTGGTTTTTTCTTGGAAGGTCTTGTTCACTCCATCTATGATGATTGAAAGTTTTGCTGGCTATATTAGTCTAGGCTGGCATCCATGGTCTCTTAGTGTCTGCATTATATCTGTCCAGGTCCTTCTGGCTTTCAAAATCTCCATTGAGAAATCAGGTGTTATTGTGATGGGTTTGCCTTTATAAGTCACTTGGCCTTTTTCCTTTGCTGCCTTTAATATTCTTTCTTTATTCTGTACATTTAGTTGTTAATTATTATGTGGTGAGGGGACTTTTTTGGGGGGTCTATTCTGTTTGGTGTTCTATAGGCTTCTTGTATCTTCATAGGTATTTCCTTCTTTAAGTTGGGAAAGTTTTCTTCTATGATCTTGTTAAATATATTTTCTGTGCCTTTGAGTTGGTATTCTTCTCCTTCCTCTATCCTTATTATTCATAGGTTTGTTCTTTTCATGGTGTCCCTAATTTCTTGGACATTTTGGCTCATGACTTTGTTGGTTTTAGTGTTTTCTTTGACTGATGAATCTATTTCTTCTAATGTATCTTCAACACCAGAGATCCTCTCTTCCATCTCTTGCATTCTGTTTGTTATACTTGCCTCTGAAGTTCCTGTTTGTTTACTCAGATTTTCTATTTCCAGCATTCCTTCTGCTAGTGTCTTCTTCATTTTTTTCTATTTCCCTCTTCAGGTCTTGGATTGTCTCCCTTGCTTTTTCATGATTTTCTTTCAAGGACTTGTTGTTTTCTTCTGCTTTAATTGTCCTTTCCTCTAGTTTTTTTTTTTTTTTTTTCATAGCGTTCTTCCTATTTTTTTGTATGTCTGTTCCTCTACTTTATTTTTGATTTCTTCTATATAAGGCTCTAGCCTCATGATGTTATTTATAAGGTTGTTTTCTTCTTCTTCCACTCCATGATGTTCAGGTCTAGCTGTTCTAGAAGTGCTAGGTTCTGGTGATGCTGTATTACTCTTTATTTTGTTTTATGTACTTCTGCCTTGATGTCTGCCCATCTCCTCTTGGGTTCTTTCTTGGTCTTATCAGTGTACTTAGTCCAGAGAGAGCTGACAGATTTAGGGAGCCTCTCTCTGGTCCAGATGGAAGCTCTGGGCCAGATGGGAGCGCTGGTCCAGATAAGAATGCTGGCGGGATAGGAGCTGGGGGACTGGACTCTGAGTCTCGGGAAGTCCCTGGGTTCTCCTTATTTTGTCCAGATGGTAGCTCCTCTTTTCCAGATGGGAGTTCCTCTGGTGTCTTGTCCAGATCGGAGTTATTCTGGTCTCTGGTCCAGATGGGAGTTCCAGGGCAGGATGGAAGCTGGGGGCTGGTCTCTGATTCCTAGGAAGTGGCTGGGGTCTCCTGCAGATGGGTGTTTTGGCAGGGTGTGGAGACTGCAGTGTCTGCCTGCAGTCTTGGAAAGGGGGAGCCTTCCTGCAGGGCCCACGTATTGGCTGGAAACTGGGGCCAAGTTGGGCAGTTCCTCCTGGGATGGCCTGTGTCCAGCCGTGGTACCCAGAGGCAGTCGCCTCTCTGACTATAACCCCAGGCACTCACCTCTGGTCCAGATGGGAGCTGGGGCTGGTCTCTGAGTCTCAGGAAGTGGCTGGGGTCTCAGGCAAATGGGTGTGGGGGCAGGGTGTGAAGACTGCAGGGTCTGCCTGCAGTCTTGGAAAAGGGGAGCCTTCCCTCAGGGCCTGCCGATTGGCTGGAAACTGGGGCTATGTTTGTCAGGTCCTCCCGGGATGGCCTGTGTCCAGCAGTGGGACCCAGGGGCAGTTGCCTCTCTGACTATAACCCCAGGTACTCACCTCTGGTCCACATGGGAGTTCCGGGCCTGATAGGAGCTGGGGGTTGGTTTCTGAGTCTCAGAAAGTGGCTGGGGTCTTGGGCAAGTGGGTGTGGGGCCAGGGTGTGGAGACTGCAGTGTCTGCCTGCAGTCTTGGAAAAGTCAAGCCTTCCTGCAGGGCCCACCGATTGGCCGGAACCTGGGGCCAAGTTGAGCAGTTCCTCCTGGTATGGCCTGTGTCCAGCGTTGGGACCCAGGGGCATTGCCTCTCTAACTATAACCCCAGGCACTCCTTTATTTGGGGTTTTTATATGTTGAATTCCTAGATTTGAGGTAAGTTACTTAAGTAACGAGTCCTGTATTTTATCCACCAAATCTTGCTTAATTCTGGGATACTTAATGAAAGTCCTGTAATCTGTTCTTTTGAAGTATTAGCCTTGGATTAGACCTAGGCAAAACTATGTAAATTTTAAGTGTACAACAGAAAATCTTCTGACTAAGCGATACATCCAGGAGATACATCCATGAGGCCACCCCTCAGATCAATACCCTGACCCCTATCCCCATAAACTTCCTCCCAGTTCCACCTGGGTTGGAACTAATGTAGTTAAAGGTTCATGTTAAGTTTGCTGTGGTAAATATTCTTTTATGATATAATGATAGTAAATTTGTTTACTGGTTGAATATGTCTGATATTTGTTCATTCTTGTTCATCTCAATCTTTATGGAGGAATGTTTAAATAATTTCATTTTTAAGTTATTGTTTATTGTTAAGCATAATTCTTCTGTGCATAGTTTTGCAGATGTATACATTTCTAGTGAGGGCAAATTTGCCAAATCAAAGGTAAAGCATATTTTATCTTAATTAGATATTTCTCAACTTCATTTTGTTCCAACTCCTTGGAAATTATTTCAATATTCACCCACTTTTTCTATTACATTCCAATTTAAACACCCAGTTATTACCATTTTTAAAGATTAAATTTTTGTGTGTGTATGCATATAGTGCATATAATTGTGTGTTTTGCTTGTACATGCATGAAAGAAAAAGGGAGAGAGAAAGAGAGAGAGGAGAGAGAGGGAGGGAGAGAGAGAGAGAGAGAGAGAGAGAGAGAGAGAGAGAGAGAGAGAGAATTTTATGGGATGCCTGTGGACTGGGGCTGGAGTAGCCACCTAATGTAGGGGCTGGGAGCTGAACTTGGGATCTTGACTATCCCTCTGGCCCACCTTTATTATTATTTCTAGAGTTAATCTGGATATCACAGTATGAATTCTTGATAATTATTTATTAGAAATCAATATTTTTAGCCAGAAATTATAGCACATACCCATAATCTCAGTACTTGCAAGGCTGGTATGGGAAGAATCCATGTTACCATTGCATCTTTCCGGAATGAAGGAAAGGGAAAGCAAGAGGTATGCAGGAAATCAAAGGTGGTGTCCCAGTTCTTCCCAGTGCATGGGTTAGCTTAATGCTATTCTTCTCCTAAAATACATGGTACTGTGGCTTTTCATTCTGTCCACAGCCTAAACCCCACCAAAGCATCTTAAAGTGCTGTTTGTTTAGGATTTCTGTGTGCTTGCCCAGGTCTCTACACACATTCCCCAAGCCCATCTTCCCAGCACCTCTAAGTGTTAGTAATCCTTTTCTTATACTCAATGAGCACTGGTTTCTTCCAGGTTCTGAGAATCTGAAAACATGTCAGATTATTGATATTTAAAAGAAATACTTGATAGATATGATGGCTATTCTTGGTGGTCTACCTGACCACTTCTAGGAGTAACTAACACGTAGGCAGCTGGGAACACCTGTGAGGGATTTTTTTCTTGACCAAATCATTTGAAGTGGAAAGACCCACTTTTATTCTCAATCTTTCGAGGTGGAAGACTCATCTCGAATCTGGAACACCCCTTCTGGTGGCAGCCTCTCCTAAGGACATGGAAGAAGGCAGCTTTTGTTCTTGCCAGCTTGCCCTCACTCTCACTGGCAAGTCCATTCCTTCCCTGGCATTGGAACCTACTTCTCTGGGATTCTGGGAACTGATCCTGATCTTGAGAACCCTGTCTGATGCGGTGGACTTAGAACAGTATATTCCTGTTTCCGTTTAGCACCTGCAGATTGCAGTCTATTTCTCTCTGACTTTATCATGTCTCTTCAGAAGACAGCTGTAAATTTGCTTATTGCTCCTTTGATGTTAATTGTCTATAAACCACAGTGTCTGTCTTTTTTGTTTCGTAAATACTCACCTCTTTTCTTTCTTTTTAAAAAATATTTATTTATTTATTATGTATCCAGTGTTCTATCTGCCTACATATATGTCTGCAAGCCAGAAAAGGACACCGAATCTCATTATAGATGGTTGTGAGCCACCATGTGGTTGCTGGGAATTGAACTCAGGACCTCTGGAAGAGCAGCCAGTGCTCTTAACCTCTGAGCCATCTCTCCAGCTGCACTCTGCTTTTTCTTTACTATAAAGAGTTTCACTATGTTGTGCTAGGTGTATGTTTCTGTAAATTTGCCGTACACTTGAGTAATATTTTATTTGTTTCTGTTGCTCGATTTTCCCCTTAATTTTGACATGTGTTGAATGTTTTCTATTGCTTATATCAGGAATGTTTTAGTATTTTTACAACCCCATGCCTTAACATCCTGAGTTCTTGCCTGTCTTCAGCTGCTGTGGCCCTGGACAGAGAATCACTTATTCATTTCATTTCATCACAAGTCTAAACAGTATAATTTATACTTTATTGTTTTAGAAAGCCATCTACTAATGTGTTTGAAAAAATATTTCCTTGGATTATTCTGAATAAAGCCTTTAACTGTAATATTTGAATCACTTCTGTGTCTATATTCAGGTTTCACTTTTACCTCTTCTAGTTTTTAATCATTGGATCATCTCACTTGGTATGCCTAGTTGTTTTTACCCAGCAATGTGGGTGCAAAGAAAATCACAGGGGTCCTTACGTAATTGTCCTCTGCATTTGTCAGCATGTGGCTAGATTTCTTTGAAATCACAGATTGTCTTGGGGGAATTTTTGTTCTTTAGAAGGGCTGTTCTGTACCTCTTCAGGGCTCTCAAGTGGAAGCCCTATATTTTAACCATTGGGTTACTCTGGCCTTTTGTTTTAGTCCTGCAAGCACCATGCAATTGTCAGTAGCTTTGTTAATCAATTATCTACTACCCGACTTCCCTGACTCTTGCCATTTCAAGTTTCTAATTGATAAAGACTTTAGGGAGAGAACACAGTGATTGACGTCTGTGCCTGTGTTTTCCCGGTATGGAGCCGCCGCTGTGTCAAGTCATGTCTTATCCCTTGTGTACCCCAGGCACTGGGGCTCTGACTACAGTCTCTGTGCTTCCTGTGGCCTGGAGTCCAAAGCAGAGGGCAGTGCCAGTGCCCCTACTGTGGGCTTTCTCCTTCCAAGGTGGTAACTCTCTAAATCCCAAACACCTTTGCTGCTTCCAAATAACTCATTTTGTAGTTTTCTGCCTGTGTGGCTCTTTATGGAAAAGTTGAGCTGATAGTATATTCTTCATATGTAGATAATAATTAGTGTTTACACAAATATGTAAAAATAAGTTTAACTTTCCTGCAGTGAAAATTAGAAGCCACTGGTGAAAGAAATCAGGGACACCAAGCTTGTAAGGTTTCTATGTGAATGTTTTAATAGACTTAATATTTATAAAATGCCCATACTATCACAATCAATTTGCAGATTCAATGCAATCTCCACCAAAATATCAATAATACTCATCCCAGAAGTAGAAAAAATTCCTAAAATTTACATAGAAGCTTCAAAAGTTGAAAATATTCTCGAGGAAAAGAAAACACATCAAAACTGGAATAATTATGTTATCTGAATTTATGACACAGCACAGAACCATCATAAAAAAGTCAGCATGGCATTAATATAAAAATAGACACATAGATAGGGGACAGATTAAGGATTCCAGAAGACACCTGTTGTCCCAGTTAGCTTTACTTTTCAACTAAGCAGCCTAGAGTCAAATGAGGTAAAATTCTAGATTGAGGAATTTCCTAGACCAGAGTGGCCTATGGGCATGTCTGTGTGGGGTTATCTTGATTAACTGATTCCCAGAGTACTGTGGGTGGCATCATCCCTAGGCATATAGCCCTGAGATATCTCAGAGTGCTAGCTGATCTCTAGCCTGTAAGCGAAAGAGTCAGAGAACAAGGTAGCAAGTGGTAGTGCTCCATTGTTTCTGCCTCAAGTTCCTGTTTTGACCTCTCAGTGATGTGCCGTAACTTGGGAATTGTAAGTGGAATAAACCTGTTATTCTCTGAAGTTGTTTTTTGTCACAGTGTTTGTCCCGGCAGCAGAAGGGAAACCAGAACACCCACATATCTATCGCTAGTGGGCTCTTAATAAAGTAGCCAAAACATACTGCAGAAATGATAGCTTCTTCAACCATCATTCGAATATAGATATCCAGACACAGAAGACTGAAAGTTGACTCCAAATTCTCATTATGTACAAAAACAAGTTCAAATGGGTCAAAGGCCTTGTTCTAGGGGTAAATTCGTCAAGATAGTTGGTACAGGCAATGATTTCCTAGATAGGACTGTTAACATATAGAAAACAAAATCAAGACTTGACAAATGTTGTTACAACAAACTAAAACTAAAAAAAAAAAGGGAAAGAAAATCTATAGAGTAGAAAAAAAATATGAGCCAGCTACTTATTCAACATAGAATTATTATTCAGGATATTTAAAGAATATATACATATATATATATATATGTATATTATATATATATATATATATATATATATATATATATATATATATATATCTGTGTGTGTATGTGTGTGTGTGTGTGTGTGTGTATTATTAACAGATGCTGTAAAAGGAAAACCCAAAAATTAAAAAGCTAAATCTGGAGGAAAAAGAATGTTTGTGCACTGTAAGTAGGACTGTACATTAGGACAGCCATTATGGAAAAATTATGAAGCTTCCTCAAAATAGAAGTGCCATAGGATCCAGCTATCCCACCCATGGGTTATAATCCAAAAGAAATGAAGTCAGCACTGTGGCTATAGAGATACTACTAACAATACCCGAGATAAAACTGTACTAGGGACTTGTCAACTGATAAATGCAAAAAAAAAATATATCTATGTATCTACACACACATAGATACACACACACACACACACACACACACACACACACACGACTATTATTTATCCATAAGAAGATTAAGTCCTATCATTTGCAGCAAATTGATGGGACTAGAGGGCATCATGTTTTTCTAAAGATAGGTAAGTATCAGATTTCCTCTGTCATATAGTAAAACTTAAACCCAAGTTGACCTTAAGTTAAAAAAGGAATTGTTTGGGAATGGGAAGGGGATCTGAGTGGCAGTGAGGGTAGAATAATGCAGAGACACAATTAATACACAATGTATGCAAAATCACAATGAGTCTCTTGTTTTGTAATTGATCTGTGATGGTGATGATGCACGGTGAGCAGTCATTTCACAATGGCTTTGAAAGATAGATGTATTTTTTCTTCTGAGCTTTTTTGTTTTGTTTTTTCGAGACAGAATTTTTCTGTGTAGTTTTGGTGCCTGTCCTGGATCTCTCTCTGTAGACCAGGCTGGCCTCAAACTCACAGAGATCTGCCTGGCTCTGCCTCCCGAGTGGAGTGCTGGGATTAAAGGCGTGCACCACCACCACCCCACTCTTCTGAGCTTTTATCTGTTGGGTTGGTATGGTGAAACTCCATGCTATTAGAGGGATCCCTGGTAGTGCTGTGCTCCAGTTGTGTGGAGGAGGAGTTTAGGGTGACAGATGAAGTGCATGCATGATTTCTAACACTAGGACATCTTTTCCTCATTTGGTGTTTGTGGTCATGCCTCGCAGCCTGCAGCCACAGTGCCCTTTGGCTTCTGTCCATAAGTCTCATCTACTCCAGTGGCTCCTGATATTTTAGTGTTGTAATACTCACCAGATGTGGAGAACTCTAGAAATACAACTTACTCCTTGCTTTCCAGCATGTAGGCATTCCTGTCTGGTGATTTTGTCTTCCTTTTGCCAACCATACTGAATGCAAAAAAAACAAAAACCAAAAAAACAAAAAAACCCTCCTATGCTTTCATGTGACACTGATCTAGGGATTCCAGGGTGTAACTAGGGAATACAGCATGTGACTCTATGTAATTTGGTATTTATCAAATATACTTCCACCATACCCTCAACTCAGTCCCCAGAAGGCAGATTGTTTCAGGATGGGGGGATTTGGGCTCCTCTCTTCCAAAGTTACTACTTGACTGATGGTCTATACCTACCTCTGTTTCCTCAAGGCTTTTGAAGTTTAAAGCCAAGAAAACACTTACAGATTTCCTACTGTCACATCTCTACCTATAGCAGAATCACCAAATGATCTGGCTACCACTTAGTAAATAGAAATCCAAAGGTCCGTTCTCCTCCCAGCAATACCATGAGCAGGGGACAAAGCCTTCTAGTCACAAGCATTTGGGGGAGATAACAAGAGCTCCACACTACTGTGGAACAGGAAGTGATCCTCTTGGCCTGGTGGGATGCTCACTAGTATGTACCTCATTATCCCTTCAATAACCATAACAATTCTACCACAGATGGAAATAGCCACAGAGGCCACCACCTCATTCAGGAGGGATTACACTCCCACACAGTCAGGAACATGCCACTATCTGCATGGACAGAAGTCTTTGTTTAACATGACCAGATCAAACCAATTTGAACATAGTGTGACATATCCTTTTAACTTAAGTAAAACAGAAGTTGGAGGAAGCTTGTCCACAATGTACATCTTCTTGCCATGTAGAGCAATACATTGGAAATTTGAACATGTTTTTTTCCCTCTCAAATACAGTCTCTGACTCAGCTCTCTAATCAAAAGTATAAGCATCAGATAAATAAAAATTTGTTTCTATTAATTTTGTTCTTTTGCTTGTTTTCTTGTTTGTTTTTAAGTCCCAGGCTCTAAAGGAGATAAAGAGGACTCAAGGGTGCATGGTAAGTTTGGATGAACACAGAGAGTATCGTGGTGATGGCAGCTCTCCCTGAGCTGCAAACCTTGAGAGAGATAAGACCATTAGGTGGAATCTCAGGGGCCTGGGAAAAAATGTTTCTTGTTACATGCTAGTGAATGCATCATCTTATAGAGATCTTGTGCCTCCAAATTACTTGAGGATAGCCAGAACTTCTTGAGACATCAGAATCAGGCAGAGCATGTAGAATCCTTTGGCATAGCCACTTCAGTGCATTAGGAACAGTACAAGCTGAAGTGTGAGGGCTTGCTAGTGCATCTCTGAGCATCTCTGGCCATTGAGGTGTCTCAGTAGCTAAGTGACTTAAGAGGCCTTGCTGCTCAAGCCTGGTAATATGAACTCAATCCCTAGAGCTAAAGTAAAAGATAGAAGGAGAAAACCACAAACTCTCTGGACTCAATAGACATGCTATGGCATGTACATCTATGCATATGCACAACATGTACATGTAAACACACAAAATAATAATAAAGTAAAAACAATTGAGTTTGTACATTAAAATTAATGCTGTGCAAAATATTAGGAAGCATTTTCTGAATGGTAGAGTACATTCCTTCATAAAGCTATGCAGATTCTGGGAAAGACTGTTAAAAAAAAAATCATTGTTTTTCAAAACCCAGGACAATGCATTCAAGAGAAAAAACAACTGAATCTGAGTAAGAACAGCAAGTTTTCAGATGGCTTAGCAAGTACTGCAGCTACATCCCTCCCCAGGTCTGTGATAATCTGAAATCAGCAGCCTGTTGGCCATGTTACCAGTGATGATGGGCAAGCTAATATCCACTGGAGAGGGCAGCATAGTGCTAGGCATTCACAAAAGAGATGCCCTCAGAATAGTCTCATTATTTGACTTTCTAGAAATTCTTCATAAAAGCTTTATTCACAGGGCCTATCTCTAATTGATCCAACTCAAGGTTTGCTCACTGGCAAATCCTACAGTGTTTGTTGAAAACAATTATCAGCACTTCCTTATCATTGTAGTCACTGGGGGTAAAGCTACCGTGAAAGTGCACAAAAGGCCGATCATGAAGCTGAAAAGAAAGTTTAGGAAAATTAGATGCTTTCAAAGGTCTTATAAAAACTCTTATTCTTAGGGATCTAGAAGGCAATAGATATGAGTACAGTCATGTACAGATTTAGCAAAAGTCCTAGATGAACCTAACCAATTACTTCTGGTTGACTTTGAGGCTACACACAGAATAGATAGTTGAAGCAGATATGGAAACAGGCAAAATGGTGAAAAATGAAATATATTTTCCCTTCCCTAGAATAATAATTGGTTGTGACAATTTAAAGAAAACTGTGTCCAGTCATAAGCCGACACTCAGCTAACTGAACATTGACTTCAGTGGTGAAACATATGATAAAGAACAGGAATTTTTAAAAGTTATACCAAAACAACTGGTAATAGGAATTCAGATTGGTAGAAAGGACACATTTTAAAGAAACATTTAAGCCACATAGATTTAGGTTTTTTTTATAAAACATAAAAGTTAATCGGAAATAATGGCTCATGCACCAAAGGCAAAATAATCTGTAGGTTCTATCCTTGAAAAACATAGATGTTGGACTTAGAAAATTAAAGAAATTGATACAGTTGTTATAGATATACCTAGGAAATCATGGTTAAGGGAATAAACTGATGCATAAAACAAGCCCTCACTGAATACAGAATATCTGTAAAATATAAAAATTGTAAAAAGATCCAGGGCTGGAGAAGTCACTCAGTGGTTAAGAGCACTGGCTGTTCTTCCAGAGGTCCTGAGTTCAATTCCCAACAGCCACGTGGTGGCTCACAACCATTTGTAATGGGATCTGGTGCCCTCTTCTGATATGGATGAAAGCAAAGCACTCATATACATAAAATAAACAAACAAATATTAAAAAAATAAAAAGATCCAAATAAAAATTCTGGAGTTTAAAAAACACAATGAATGAAATAAAAAGTTCTTGAGATTGATCAATAGAATATTTCAGTTCATAGAAAGAGGAACAGGAAACTTGAAGACAGGTTAATTGTGATTATACATCTCAGTAAAAGAGAGACAAATACTTAAGGACAATATACAGAGCCTTGGAGAAGTGTGGGCCATCACTGAATACACCAGTATAAACACTCAGAAAGAGAGGGATGCAAAGGAAAGGAAGAGAAAGATAAGATGAAGATAAAACCAAAATTTGATTTTAAACTACTTTAGTTTAAATGTCCAAGAAGCTGAATCTAAAATACAAATCAGAAACTCATGTGGACATAATACAGTAAGACCACTAAAACTTCCAAGAAAATAGAATACCACTAATAATTACAACTGTGTAGGTTATGAAGGAAAGTATAGAGTATTTTTGTTTATAACTCTACAATATAAGACAGTAGGGATATAAAGCATGTAATTTGTATGACAATTGAACAGGAGAGGAAGGAAAAGGGAATTCTTAGGCACACATTTTTACATAGTATTGATTTTAAGTTAATATTAATATATATTTTAAGTTAATATTAACATATAATATTAATTGCAACCCTTATGGTAACAATTAAGAACTAGATTTTAAAATACATACACAGAAGGAAATTAAAATGGAACACTATATATTTATTCAACACCAAGGAGACAATAATGGAGAATTAAGAGTAATAAATAAACTACACAAGGCAAATGAAAACAAATAGTAAAAAAAAAGTCATGAGTACAATATTACATGTAAATGATTCAACTATCCCATCAAAATGGAAAGATGGTAGGATAGATTATAAAACCACAAAGCACATGTTGTGCATAAAAAGCTAGGTTCAAAGACAGAAGTAAGTTGGATCACCACCCTATGGATATTATAAGCAAAGAGCTGAAGTAAATGAACTCATGCTATACCAAAAAGAAAATTCTATGAAAAACATTGCTACTACAGTCAAGGGATAACATTTTATACACTCTATAATAAAATAAATCATTTATGAGTCCACTATGGCACTCTTGATTGCATCCCTAAAGAAACCTAAGTCAACTCACCAGAGAGATACTTGCACATCCCTTTTTTGGTGCACTATTCATAGTAACCAAGAGATGAGATCCACTTGATATTCACCAAGAGAGAAATGGATAAAGAGAGTGTGGTACACACACACATTGGAATCTTATGCTGCTGTAAAGAAAAATGAAGTGTCATTGGCAGGAGATTTATGCAATGGAAATCATCACACCAAGAGAAATAAAGCCAGACTCAGAAAGATTAGTACTGTTTTCTCTTCTATGTGGAAACCTAGATGTGTGTGTGTGTGTGTGTGTGTGTGTGTGTGTGTGTGTGTGTGTGTGTGTGATGAGACTACAAGGAAGATTGTAAGAGAGGAGAAAGAGATCTTATGGGTTGTAGGAGTGGAGGTGACGGAATACATGTAACAACAAAGGATCTAAGAGGAGGAAGGGAAGGAAGGAATTTGAGGTGGTGAGACATTGGGTAGGACAATAGGGGAGGGACTGAATGAAGATGAAGTATAATAACATATTATAAAGAAACCCATCAACACAGTCTATCCTAAAAATAATAAAAATTAAAAAGGGTCAGTCAAGAAACTATAATATCGATTGTACACACACACACACACACACACACACACACACGTATCTTAGAGTCCCAAAACACATGAAACAAATCTTATAGACTGAAACGGAAAACAGTTTAGAACCAGTGTTCTTCTCTCTATGCCTTCTGCTTATGCAGCAAGATGTGAGCTCTCAGCTTTTCCTGTCACCATGTCATTGCTCTGCCATTATGGACTCCAACCCTCTCAAACTCTAACCCCAACTCAGTGCTTTCTTTTATATGTTGCTTTGGGCATGATGCCTTGTCATAGCAATAGTAAAGTAACTAATACATGTATCTTAATAAAATTTGAGTACTTCTTTTAAAACAGCCCATAGGCCATAAAAATAAACAAAAAATGTACCTAGAGTAAGTTTTTATATAAATTAAAACACTGCTTAAGACCATGTGGTACTTAGCTAACAAGGTGCTTAGAGGGAAATTTACAGCAGTAATTGAGACATACTACTGTTTGGAAATTTATGATTAGATGCAATAATCATTCACTATTAAAGAGTTTAGATAATGTCATATATATATATGGAGATAGATAATATTAGATAGATACATAGACATGATAGATAGATAGATAGATAGATAGATAGATAGATAGATAGATAGAAAGATAGATAGATGATAGTGAAAATTAGATATGCTTTCTACCCATAAGATGATTAAAATCAAATGAATCAGATATGGGAATGTTTAAAGGACATATAGAAACTGGAAATCTTGTTTGTTCTTGTTAAGGTTGTAAAATACCTCTGGAAAACCAGTTTTGAAGTTTACCAAAAGGTAGAGTCATGATATGTTATAATACTTTTGCTCCAAGGCCCAAGACGAAAGGAATCATATTTCTGCACAAACATTTTGCATGACTGATCATGGCAGCACTGTCAGGAGCAGCCCAAATGTGGAAATGATTCAACTTTTCAATTAGGGTGAGCAGACTAACTCAGGGTGTTTCCATGAATTGGGATATCATTCAGAAAGACAAGAATGAAGAATTTGATATACAGTGTGTAAATGATTCTGCCAGGAAAGAATGATGTGGGATTTCTTTGTTTATATGGAATTGATGCTGTCTAGGTGTACAAGAACAGGTTTGTTTTCTTTACTGATTGAAGAACTAAAGGGCAAGAAAAACTGTTCCCAGAAGCATACTGGTGGAGCCCAGATGATATCAAAGAAACCTTCTCTTGGGTACCTTGGTGTCAGTGATGAAAAAAACCAAAACAAAAACTTAAGAATGGACTCAAGCAGAGCCTCAAGGTCAATGTGCTTGAGTTGAAAAAAAAAAAAGTCTATGGCACAAAAGCTGTAAATCTCATAGCTTTTCAGAGGAGGAGAATTGAGAAGATAAGCCCACATATGTGTCAGCCACATGTAAGGAGGAGAACTAGAGAGAGAGAGAGAGAGAGAGAGAGAGAGAGAGAGAGAGAGAGAGAGAGAGAGAGAGACAGAGAGAGAGAGAGAGAGACAGAGAGACAGAGACAGAGAGAGAGAGATTGAAGACCCAAAGAGTTAGGAATTTAAAAATATATGCTGACTGGGGCCAAAATCTGAAAGTAAAAAACAGAAGTAAAGCAGAGGGATACATAGAGTGGAGCAAGGAATCAGGAAGGTAGATAGACCCAGTCAAACAAAATGGTGGTTCTTAGGGACTGGAACTGCTGCTCCACTGGGAAAATGTTAAGAGAGGTGACAGGGGCATGTCCCTATTTAGGGATGGATCCCATTCTTAATGAAGCGCACTGATGCAGAATAAATAGGCAGTACAGAAAGCTTAGAGGTTTTGGAGACCCGTAGGATGGCAAGATGGAGAGTGACTCCTCTTGTATAGAGGATATTTTTAAAGTCATGAACATATTTTAATATTAGATAGCAATGATAGCTAAACAATCTGTAAATATGCAAAATGAAAAGTCTGGACTGTAGATTTCAGAAGGATGAGCAGTGTGGCATTTTAATAGTCCTTCAGCAATAGCAATATAAGACCTTCTTCTGTGTCCCAAGATTGTCATGCTCAAAATGTTTGTAGTGATGATCTCTCTGGGAAGGACAAGAGAAAATATAAGATTACAGAGTGAAGTCAAAGTAATACAAACTATCCGGCCTTTTCATTAAGGCGGAACTTCCTTCTCAGCTCTCAAGTGAGGAAAGGCAAACAATTTTCACTCCCTTTCGTTAGATTAGAAGGCAATGGGAGAAGAAAAATAAGAGCCCATGTATATATGGTCAGCTGAGTAAACTTGTGCAAACAGAAAATCATGTTTCCCTGATACTTTGTCCCCAAATTAATCATGCCTTTAAATGCACTTTTAACAATATTTCTAATTATATTAGATGTCTCACATTGTATCATAAGAGCTTCCTCAGTTCAGGGCTGTGTGATTGCCTTTGTACCTTACAATATTAGTTACACAGGAGATGCTCAGCATGCTTGGTAGATATTATAATACTTAAAAGTTTCACAACAGCCAATATGATAAGAATCCATGAAAACACTTATTCCAGACTTTAAAATACTCCCTTCCCTTGAAGCCCTCAGAAAGACAGTGGGCCTCTACTCTCAATGGCAGAGCAGCTGGGCATGAACCCACCTCCTTGACTTAAAAAGTTAGAAAAGTGCAAAAAAAATTGACACAAATGTTTGCAGACTTTGTGCAATAGGCAACATGGCACTTTGATCCCTGAGAAAGGGGAAACAAATGAGGTGAACCCTATAATTATTCCAGCTTTCTGCCTAGAAGCACTTTCCAAATCAAGGTACAGGGAGGCAGATCACGAGCAAAGTGCTTGGCTTTGGAAGCAGATATCATAATTGAAGGCAGTAGGAAATTTGCTGGGCAGGGCTCCAGAGAGGAAGGAGCTGTGCAGGGAGAAGCCTAGAAAGAAACAGAAAGGTCCTTTCAAATCTTCGGCTCAATGCTAAACTGTCTGTGCCTGTGTGTAAACTCCCCGCAGTTGGTGTGGAGCAGCTAAAGGTACAGGTAAGCAAGACAGTCTAGTGTCTCTTAGTGCTAGAATTTCTCTCAAGGCAGAATGAAGAACTAAACACTTTAGGAATTCCTCAGGTGCCCTTTGGGGTTTCAGAAAGGCCACAGGCTGGCAGAAGGTAATTTCAAGACACATTTGAATAGCATTAGGGTGAACCTTAAAATGAACAGTGAGCTGCAGGAAGGTAAATGACTGGTTGAACAAGACTTCACTTTAAAAAAGAAAGCAAACAAACTCATAACACCGTAGGAATCTTAACACCTCAACACAAGAAATAATTACTAGACTTGATAAAAGAGGAATAGAATCCATTTTTAGGGGAGAATGTGCCAAGTTCTAAAAAGCCCAAAGTTCCTGAGAAGATTAAATTGGAACTCATGAGATTTGGAAAGGATTTATGGAAGACCTAAATGGAAAATACATTGGTTTGAATAAGAATGGTCCCATTGCCTCAAAGGTTTGAACACTTGGTCTCCAGGAGGCACAACTGTTTTGGAAAGGATTAAGAGCATGGCCTTGTGGGAGGAGCTGCATCACCCAGGTTGGGCTTCAAGGTTTCAAAAGACTCATGTCATTCTCAGGGTTCTCTTTGCCTCCTGCTTGCAGATTAAGATACAGCTGTCAGCTCTTTGTGATGTCATTCCTCTATTTCACAATCACGGATTCCAGTCCTCTGGAACTGCAGACAGGGATTGGGACCAGCCCCAAAGAGAGACGTGTCTTGGAAGCAGCAAATATGAAAGGACAAAGCCATCAAAACGCTTTGACATTGGTTACAGAGCTACAGGATTTGGAGTTTTCCCTGCTGGCTTTTCGGCTTTCTTTTGTCCATTATTTCCTCACTATATCTCTATCCCTCTCTTTTGGAATGGTGATGTATAGTATGTACCATTGTATGTTGCAAGTTTTTACTTTGCTTATTGATATCAGAACATTGGAATTAAGGGATTGCCTTGAGTCTCAGAAAAGACTTCAAATTTGGACTGTAAAAGTGTTAAGGCTGTGAAAGACTATGGGGACCTTTGAAGTTGGATTAAATGTGTTTTTCATTAAGAAACAGCCATAATCTTATGGTGGTCAGGGAGTGGAATGCTGTAGTTTGAATAAGAATAGTCCTCATAGGCTTGTAAACTTGAGCGTTTGATAGCCAGTTGGTGGAAGTATTTGGGAAGAATTGGAGATGTGTCACAGGGGCAGGCTTTGGGGTATAAAAAGACTTTTTCTATTCCTAGTGTGCTGCTCTGCCTCCTAATGGCAGTTAGGAATGTGAGCTCACAGCCATTCCTCCCGGCCATGCCTTTTTTCCACCATCATGGACTCTAATCCTCTGGAACTGTAAGCCCCATTACATGCTTTCTTTTTAAGTTGTCTGGATCATGGTGTTTATCACAGGAATATTAAAGTAATTAACACAGAAGATGTAAGAAAATAAGCAAATAAAACTTATACTTGCAAAAATCTTAATATCTGAAGTAGAAATTTTGTTTTTCTTGCATATAAACAGATTAGTTATTGTAAATTAAAGTGTCGATGAACTTGAATTGATTTCAACAGGGCAGAAGTACTCAAGCTGAAGCAAACTTGTAACAGCATATACATATAGAATTATGAACATATAGGAAACCCACTAACGCTGTGTAAGATTGATTTAGCTTTGTCAACTGTGTCATCTTTTGCTGACAGAAACTCCACATATCAACAGGAAAACACGTCATCATTAAATGGACACTGATTATTTACTAATACAAATTATTCTGGGTGATAAAAGAAACTAACAAACAGAAAAGTGGGTTTTCAATGAATATCAAAAGGCTAAAGTAACACAAAGCCTGCCTACTGACACATCCAGAATCAAATTATTTACCAATAATAAACAATAAATAAAAATTATTTACCATGATAACAAATGCTGAAAATTCTCCAAATACTAGGAAATTAAGTAAAACAATTCCTTTTCTCTTTTCAGACAGGGTATAATGTATATAGCTCAGGCTAGCCTCGAATTCATTCCAGATCCTCCTGCCACAACCTCCCAGTGCATGTATTATAGATGTATACCACTATGCCCATGTTAGGCAAGACAAATTTCAATAGCATATGAGTCAAATTAAGTAAAACATTAACAATGTTTTGACCCTAATAATAACAAAAATACAGACATTGAAGGAACTCAGAGAAATCAGTAGCACAAGACATGCATTTGAACAGATACTGCATAAGGGATACACAACTGCCGATGACAGGAGACACAGTGGCATCACTAGTTATTAGGAAAACATAAATTAAACCATAATGAAACTTTATACCAACCCATGAGTAAAGCTCAAACAGAAACATTGAAGATATCAGTTGCTGGCAAGGATATGGAGAAACGGGGACTTCACAGGCTACTGCCGAGTCTGTGAAAGCATACAGTACTCTGTTACTATCTGACAGGTCAGTATCAAGTTTAGCCCTCACACGCCATACAGTCCAGCACTTCCACTTGTGTATACACCAAAAGAAGTCAAAACAGAGGTCTACACAAAGGCACACATACATGTTCATAGCAACTTTCTTTCATAATAGACTGAAATTGAAAGTAACACAAGTACCCAGTAACTGAAGAATAGGTAAATAAGAATAGGTAAATAGGAATAGGTAAATAGGAATAGGTAAATAGGTAAATAAGATGAGTATATCAATGCAGAGAAACACTATTGCACAATAGCACAAAAAAATTCTGAAGCATGCTTCAGCAATCAGGGCTTTTGGTGCATTTGACTACTCAAAATAAGTCAGGTAAATGTGTGCCTACTGTAACATGCTACTGACACAATTGCCTGGAACGGATAAAACTATCTATGGTGAGGGCATTTCAGAAGCCTTGAAGGGCAGTGGCTGCCTGTGAAGGAATGCGAAAGTCCTGACAGAAGGAAACACAGAACATTCTCCGCATGGGAAACTGGTGACTCCTCTTATAAAGCAAACGAAACACCTCTGAGCTATAGAACTTAAGTTCTGTTCGCTTCACTGTGTATAGATGATACTTCAATGAAAACAATTCAAAGCACCACAGGTTAAGGTGTAAGCTTGCTAGCATTTTTGTTTCACTCAGAAATTGTTTTAAAATTAACAAATAGCAACAACAAAACCATTTTATCATCACTTTATGGGAATAAATATTTTAATTACCTAAAAGATAAAAGAACATTTTAGAAAGAGGGCGATTTTACAAAGTGAACACATTCAGCAATGAAATAACTACATCAATCTCCTCTCTTGTATTTCATTTCATCAGTGACTTGAAAATGTCTCTCTGACCATTTGATGCAGCCAAATCAGGGTTGCCAGATTCGGCAAATGAGAGCAGAGGTGGTCTCATGGCCATGGGAGCCTCGGTGCCAAGCATCGCGCAGGACCTGCTAGTCTCAGAATTAGTCACTGATCTGAATTTTATATTCCACAAATGACCTCAATTTTGTTGGATAAATCTAAGCCAAATTCCTCTTTGTATAAAATTTTGAATGAAATAGAAGCCCAGAGGTGAGCGAGCTTCCCAAGACCTAATTAATAAAGTAATCATAATTAGTGTCCTGATCTAACATATGCAGTTTAGAATATGGGGTTAGTGGAATAGTCATTTTTTTTGGAACTGGAAATATGAAACAGTAGTTCTTCTCCTAAATCACCCTAAAATATGTTTTTCTCTTGAGAGGTTTAGACAACCAGTCAATGTCCAAGGAAGCAGCACATGTCAATCATCCCCATATGGTGTGTCCATTGGCAATTGTCCATAAATGACCTAGGCTGCCGCTGCTAGGGATAACACTATTACCTATTTTGAAACAGCATGTCCCTCCAAAATTTTTCCCCTGCTCAATATAATGTGCCAGTCTTCATAGAGAGCATGTCCCTACTTCCAAAATGTGATGAAGAACTAGTTATATGGAGAACACATAGGCCTAGAAAATGACAACTGTATAGCACATTAGTTGCCCCCATGTTTACAAAAAACAAAGGCACCCCTTGCCATCACTAGGATGCCCAACACTTGATTCTGAATTCATCCCTGCTCATCCATTCCTCACCAGTTCTCTTGTGGATCGTGTGTGCTTGCCCTGAATTCCTCATGAATTACCACATCCTCTGTTTCAGCATCTGTGTCTCCAGTTCACAGCCACTTCGGTGACCATGTTACCATTCTCTAAATCCTTTTCGTATATTCTTTGTAGCACTTATTATTACTTAATATTAATGTCTTTATATATGTTTCTCTGTTTATAATAATCTCAGTCAGCTATGGTAATATTGTGTTCCCCAATATATCGTGCACCCTAATAAATTTATCTGGGGTCAGAGAACAGAACAGCCACTAGACAGACATAGAAGCCAGAAAATGGTGGCACTCACACCTTTAATCCTAGCCTCTTGGAGGATCTCTGTGAGTGCAAAGCCATACTGGAAACAGCCAGGCATGGTGACTCACGCCTTTAATCCCAGGAAGTGATGGCAGGAAGCAGAAAGGTTTATAAGGCATGAAAACCAGGAAATGGAGCAGGTGAAGCTTCTAGACTTTTAGCAGCAGTTCAGCTGAGATCCATTTGGATGAGGACACAGAGGCTTCCAGTCTGAGGAAACAGGATCAGCTGAAGAATTAGCAAGGTGAGGTGGCTGTGGCTTGTTCTGCTTCTCTGATCTTCCTCAATACCTGGATCTAGGTTTGTTTTTATTAATAAGACCTTTTAAGATTCATGCTACAGTCAGCAGAAGGTGGACTCAAGAAGGATGCACAGTGGACATGATACCCTTGGTCCCTGACCCTTGCTAGGCACAGACTTTCATACTGTCTGAAGAGGCTAAATTGCTTCTTCCTTTGCCCACTGACTACCAATGGCCACCTCCCACTTGCTCTCCATACAGCCTCAGTACAACTCTCCTCACCTTCACCCATCTCAAGTCTGGTCTTTATAGGCTCTCATAGTAAGATGTTAGCAATGGCCACAGAGGGCAGCCAAGCAATCGCTGTGTAATTAGCTGAGCAACCTCTGTCTTCCACTAGTTGATGATGCACTAATCTGTGGTCCTAGAACACTCTGTGGTCCTCCTCATGGACCAGTTGCCCTCTTCTGAACTCCCTGTGTTCTCCATGATGCTTACCACAGAAGGCTAGATAGGAGAGTCCAGCGTTGACACTACTTACCAATTTCTGATGTATTAAGATGTAGATACATATGCCTCAGTATAAGTTCTCACTAAATTTCCTTCAAAATTATGCCAATTCTGTGTTCTGTGTCATAAACCTAGTGAAACCCATTTCTCAGTGGGCATAGATTACTGAACTGCAAAGCCGACACTGAAGACTCTGTATTCAACTGAGTCAGATACAAACAAAACATCTCACAACCAAACAGGAGCTCCCCTGCCCCTTCCATACCCCATCGTCACACCCACCACCTTCTATCTGCTTCATAGGCTGTGAAGGAAAAAGGAAACACAGCTGTGAAATCCTCAGAGGTAGGGCTATTTTGCTAAAGTGTCTGGCTGCAGAGGGGTCAGCACTGGGGCAAACTGCATGTTACTGAAGTCTTGTTTGTGTGTCCACAACAGTGTCACTATGATAGGAGCCCGTTGTGAGAGAACGCTAAGGAGCCTGGAAGCTATTAAGAACTAAATCAGGTTTAATATAGATGTTGTATGGGCATACTTGTACATCTAAAAAGATGTCAAGTGTCATAACAATCATTTTGGTACCCACATTTTCTTCGTGTGCAAAGTTTTTCTGGATTGTCTTCAGTACACTTCCTGTCTTTACCTATCACTTTTCATTTTCTCATTTCATTCTTCTCTCTCTAGACCTTGAATCTTTTCCTTTCTCAACTGAAAGATACAGTCCATAGAAAGTGTCTAAGGGCCAGAGATGTGACTCCGTGGTTTAGAGAACTAGTTGCTGTTACAGAGGATCTGGAGTCAGTGCTAAGCATCGTCATGGTGGTTCACAGCCACCTGTACCTTTGGTTCCAGAGGACTCAATGCCCTCTTCTGACCTCTTCTGGCACCAAGCATATACATGATATACAGGTAGAATATTTACATGTTAAAGTAATTTATCTAATAGACTGTGTTAAAAAATTTAAATTAATTTTAACTTTTATTTTTTTAGAATTTTACTTTTAAATGTATTTTAATTAAAATGTAGTTATATTACTTATGTCCTTCCCTTTCCTCCTTCCAATGTCTCCCATACTCCTCCACTCCCCTTCAAATTGATTGCCACTTTTCTTTTTATTATATGTGTATATACACATATGTATACAAATATATAAATGCGACCTTCTGATCCTAACTTTACTGTTTGTGTGCATAGGATTTCAGGGCTGAACCAGTTAGGGGTTCATCCACGGGAAAGGCTAATTGTCCCTGTCTCTCCAGTCATTATGTAGTTCTTTGTCTAGGGTTGGACCTTGTGAGTTCTTTTCCCTTCCACATTGGCCTGCCTATTGATCTTGTCATTGTTCATGTCTTGTTTAGGCAGTCATTTCTAGGAGACACAGTCTCACAGCAGACTGTCTCATCCTCTGTGTCTTAAAATCTTTCTTCCCTCACTTCCTTGGTGTTCTCTGAGCCTTAGGTGCTCGGCTCCCCATTATCCATTGATCTCTGCATTGTGTCTAGTTGTAGTTTTCTGTAATGGTCTCTATATTAATTTTCTATTGCTGTGATAAAACACCTTGACTAAAGTAACTTACAAAAGGAAGCATTTAATTTGGTATACAATTCCAGAGGGTTAGAATCCATGATGGCAGAGGAAAACCCGGCAGCAGGAACAGTAGAGAGCTCACATATCAAACCACAAAGAGGGAGAATAGAGTGTACCAGGAATGGCACAAGGCTTTTAAAACCTCAAAGCCTGTGCCCAGTGGCATACTTCCTCTAGCAAACCTACACCGCCTAATCCTCCCCAAATAGCCACCAACTGTGGATCAAGTATTAAAATGCATTAGCCTTATGGGGACATTCCATTCCAACTAGCACAGAAAAGAGAAGCTTCTTTTTGAGGGTAAGCCTACACTTATCTGTGGGTATAATGATAAGTTTTATAATAAGTATTATCCTGGTGTAGTACAATTCTTATTTTTATTTTACCTACATGGATGTTTTGCCTGCATCTGTATGTGTGTGTGTGTGTGTGTGTGTGTGTGTGTGTGTGTGTGTATGCATATGCGTGTATGCATATGCATCATGTGCATGCTTGGTGCTGAAGGAAGCCAGAAGAGGGTGTCAGATCCCTCGGAACTGGGATGTAAGTGCTGGGATCTGAATCCAGGTGGTCTGGAAGAACAGCAAGTGTTCATAACTGCTAAGTCATCTGTCTAGCACCATTTTAATGAAGTAGCACTTTTCTCATTAATCAAGGCTTTCTCTTGTTGCCATTCAGCTGTGCTATAAGATCTACATTAATGCCTCTTGACCTCTTTATGCAGTGGAATTCAGAGCACACATGCACACACACACACACACACGCGCGCACGCGCGCGCGCGCGCGCGCACACACACACACACACACACACACACAGATGACATTGGTTTACGGAAGTAGTGTAGGGTGAATTTCCCTTGAGAGAGCATTTTCCTTTAGGTATACTTCTACTCTCATCCATCAGGTATGACTCAATATCGGTGCCATTTGAATCATGGGATACATCCCTGCTATTCATTCACCATTTGTCAGATCTGTTTAGAATGAAGAGGCCAGGAAAGGAGGCTTTAAATGAGCAAAATGAACGCAGGAGGAAAGAAGCCAGGGCATAAACAACTGAGATGTTGCTGTGGTTAAATGGGGGATTGTGATCAGATGGAAGCTGATTAATATCTTCAATGTTTATCAACGATGATTAGTGATGGGATAATAGTCAAGGACAAGTATCTTCAGCCTAGAATCCTGGCAGCCCTGCTTCGTACAACAAATACTCAATATCATTACCAGATTAAAAAACATGTTCCATCAAAACCACTGCGGGTCCTATGCAGTGATTTAACACTTGAAGAAAACCTAGCAAGACAGTAATTTGGCTGAGATCTGCACTGGCCTTGTCCTGAGTTATAATAGCTTTATTCATTTGAATGTTCTCAGCATCCTACATTTTGAGAATGGAGCCTGGAGTGGCACATTTTCCAAAGATAACTTATTAAATTACTCAAGATGAACTTGAAGTTTGCATTAGTAGTAGGTAGGAGGGCTTCTGGAGGCAGACGGGCATGGGGAGTACATTTAGTGAGCCTTGAATTCTTTCAGCTTCTGTGTGTCTGAAAGCTTTGCTTTTGTTTGGGAATACAGAGGCTGCCACATAATATGCAATCTTGAAATTCCATCTCTTTGCTTTACCAACTATCCTCACAGCTGGTGAGTAGATTTAACCTTCAGTAGCAGCCTGGATGCTCCAGTGGAGGTGTGCTAGCTTCTCCTCTATTACAGAACTAGGAATGTATTTATGGAAAAACACAGATCTTGCAACAATCATGTGATCAGCAGCAGCCAGTGGCTACTTGCATTTCCACCAGCAAGAGTGTCCCTAGGGAATCCCCATCCGACCTTGATGACTTTTATGGTGCACACTGGGGTTACCACATATGACAGTCAATTTATTTTTTGTTTTTATTTTTGGTTTTTCCAGACAGGGTTTTTCTTGTAGTCCTGGATATTCTGGAACTCCAGGCTGGCCTTGAATGCACAGAGAACCTCCTACCTCTGCCTCCCTAGGGCTGGGATTAAAGGTGTGCGCCACCACGACTGGGCTATGAAGAATCATTTTTCTAGCTGAATATGCTACCTCTAAGTTATTTTCCCTATTGCTATGATAAAAATACTCTGACAAAAACATCCTAAGAGAGATAAATAAGCCTAAGGGTTTATTTTGGCCACAGTTTGGGGCCCAGTTCATGTTGGAAGGGAAGTCCTGTCTGTAGGAACTTGAGGAGGCTGGTCACATTGTTACCACAACCAGGAAGTGGCAAGCAATGATTTTGTGTGTTCTATTTGTTATACAGTTCAAGCCCTGGGAGTATGCCACCCAATTTTAGGGTTTGTCTTCGACCTCAATAACCTAATCAAGGTAATTACTCACAGGTGTGCCTGGTGGCTTGAGTCGTAGCTGATTCCAGATCCCCTCAAACTGGCAATCAACACTAATTTCCATAGTCCCCAAGCCTGGATTTCCAGATCTCATAGAGGTTCTGTGTTCTGTGTCATAACCTTACTAAATTGTCCAGAGCTTACTTTTGTAGCCTGTGTTGAAGACTTTGGCTAGTATAGTCAAAGACAATGTGCCTTGTCTATTTCTATTGGTGTTTAGCAAATCATTTCAAATATTGGTCTTAATCCACCACCTTGTCCTCTGTGGAACGGTTCCATAAACCTGATGGAGGAAACATGGGAATGGAGGAATGATAGAAACACATATAGAAATTCTTCTATATGCTCCCTCAGAGGGAGGCACCTATTAGACTGCCTGTGGACTCATCATGTTCATGGTGTATAGAACAGGAACGAGGTATTAGCTAGCCTTTGGGAGAGGTCTGTGAGAGCAGTCACAGGCTGCAGCCATCCATGAGGAGAAAGCTGTGCCTGCTAACATTTGTCAATAATTCATGATCATGTGTTCTTCTACCACAGGAAGACTTTGCCATTTTCATGTGTCTGAAGTTTTGGGGTCCTGGATATGGCTATTCCCATGGCAATGATATACATTCTCTCACTTCATCTTCTCTCCATAATTCACTTTCCTGGGGTGAGGGTCATGGTGGAAAGTAGCTGTATTTTTCTCAGGATATCAAAGAACTACAATCCGTACATCAGCTGAGGGGTAAGCTGCTCAGAGGTTCACCTCAGCAGAGATATTCTCCAAGCACCCTCTAACCGTGGGAAGAATTCATTTCTTTGAAGCTCTAAAAAGTCATGGTGATTGTTTCCACAAAGCCAGAAGGAGAGCATCTCCAAACTTTGGAGGGTCTTGAAACAACTCATCTGATTAGGCCAGGTCCACCCAGGGCAGCCTGGTGTTTGAGTCACTTTATGTTGACATATGTTTACATCAGTTAAAATCCTTTCATCTTTGTCATGTAATTCAGTTTGGTCACAAGAGTGATGTCATCTTCTATTGGTTACACATCACAGTTCTTCTCAATAACGAGAAGGGACTTTCTTGATGGTGTGGTCCAGGAGAGGTCATCTTGGGATTCTGTCTTCAGCAGATGTGTTAAGATACATACATTTTAGAGACAGCTAAACTTACTCAAAATGGGGTTCAGGTTTTGGGTTTCTAATAAAATCTATAAAATTCTACCTTAGTGCAAAGACGTCTTTCCTGGGTCAATAGACAGTGCTGTGATCTATTGTGATCTCAAGATTATTTGGGGGAAAAAGATCGATTTTTTTTTCTGTATTCCTGTAGATTGGTAAGGCTATACTGTTTGAGTTTTCAAGAGGTAGCTCACTTTCAAGGAAAAAATGTATACTAAATTAGATTTCAAATGAGTGGATTTTTATGGGGCTTATTCATACACTCAGTTTTAGTTAACTTTCTTCCATCCCTTTCCCCTCCATCCTCCACTCCCATCCTTGCTTAAACCTTTAGTCTCCAGTATTTACCGATGTTCTTTAATGCTACAATTGTTCTAGTCTCCCATATTATCTCATTTTTTTCTTGCTTAGGTTATAAGAGCATAGGTTTTCTTAGTGTTTTTCATATACACTTCATTTTGGTTAAGCCTTCCCAGCCTCCCCCCAACCCATTTCCCCATCTTCTTATTCCACTCGCTGCTTGAACCTCTCTACCCCTAAATCCTGCCTCACTACTTTCATTTTACCTATATTATACTATCCTTCCTCCCATGATGCATCCCTTCCAATGGTCCATTTCTAGTTTCTTGGCTTCTTCATACACTCCAAGTTAAACACACAAAACAAAAGATTGGAACTTAGAATCACATTTCAGATCAAGCACACACATTTGTATTTCTGAGCCTGGGTGACCTCACTCTGTAATCTTCAGTTCGATCCATTTTTCTGCAAATTTCATTTTATCTTTATAGCAGAGGAATACTCTATTATATTGTACTACATTTTCCTTATCCACTCATCAGTTGATGGACATCTAGATTGATTACATTTCCTAGCCCTTGTGACTACGGTATCAGTAAGCATGGATGATAGATGTGCAAGAATCTCTGTAGTAGGGTCCTTTGGGTATATGCCAAAGGGTAGTATAGCATAGGGCCATATGTTAGCTTGAGTTTTCTTTCTTTCTTTCTTTCTTTCTTTCTTTCTTTCTTTCTTTCTTTCTTTCTTTCTTTCTTTCTTTCTTTCTTTCTTTCTTTCTTTCTGAGACCCCTCCAGAATGATTTCTAAAGGGGCCATCCTAATTGCACCCCCAAACACTAGTCACAGCCATACATGTTTCTTCTTCCCACAACCACACCAGCATTTGTTTTGTCTGTGTTCCTGGTGATGGCCATTCTGGTTGAGGTGAGATGGAATTGTAAAGTAGTTAGAATCTGCATTTCCAGGCTAGCTAATGAGGGTGAACACTTTTTAAAATGTGTTTATTAGCCATCTGTATTTCTTTGGAGAAATATCTGTTTATCATTTTTAATTGGGTGGGTTTTTTTTTTTTTGATGTTCATTGTATATTCTAGACACTTATCGCCCATCAGATGTATAGCTGGCAAATAGTGTCTTCCCCTTCTGTGGACTGCCTCTTTACAAGACTGACAGTTTCCTTTCTGTAGGAGACCCCCTTTGTCAGCTGTTGATCTGATTGCTTGCACTACCAGAGAAATGTTCAGAAAGCCTTACCTATGCCTGTAAGTTGAAATATACTTGCTACTTGTCCCTGCTAGAAGTAGTTGACTTTTATGATTATAATTTCAGATCTACCTTAATATTTGTACATAAGAATTTAGCCTGTGATTGTCTTCAACAAAAGGAACTATTCTATCCATTTAACCTTCTCCAAAGGGTGAAACCACCTCTCCCAATCAGGCTTTTACTGGGTTCTGTTCCATGCAGTCATCATACCTGTCACAGGGTCCTGTACTGAGACCTGCTTCCAGAAGGGACACACTGCTTGGGTAGACTGACCAATTTGGTAAGGGAGGGATCACAGACCTTTGGGGACCTATATTAAACTTTTCCCCTTCCCGATCAGTGTCTCTCACTTCCTGAACTGGAGACACCTGTGTCAGGTACAGCCTGACTTCCTCTTTTTACACTGAGAACCTCTGCCTTTTCCCCCAGATGTGGGGGAGCTGCTTGTAGATGTCTTGCTGTTTCCACTGTCGTCTGGTGAATTCATGCTCTCTGTATAACAGCCACACAATTAGAGAAAAGTAATCTGCTCTGATTTTTACCTCAGAAGTAGATTGTTCCTTCAGCAGGTGAACAGGGTGAGAACTGGGAGTCAAAGTTGTCTTCTCAAGTGCGACAGCAAGAAAGAAGGAGTAACACAGACAGTTGCAGTCGTCAGGACTCTCCAGGCTGCTGCTCATCGAGAGTGTGATGTCTGGCATTCATTTGAAAGGGAAATATGTATCATTCTAATTTTTATGAGAATTAGGTCATTAAAATTTTAACTACATTCAGCCAGAGAAGGAATTCATTTTTATGTACCGAGGCCTCTCTTCTGCATTTTTGCATCCCTTCTCTAATATTTCCTATCACTACCTATGACTTCAAGTCTCTTATTCTTAAAACAGACGCTGATGACTATAGACATTGGCTGGATGTTGAAACTGTGGTCCTAAGATCCCGAATATTCCCCAACTCCTCTCTGACCACTTCTGAAATGTAAAAGTATCTATTAAGGCAATTAAATTGCAACTGGATATTAATAGAAGTAGAATAAGGCTTAAGTCCCTTGAATATATCTACCTAATTGCCTAAAATTTCCAAATCAGTTTTCCTGAGAGTAAACAGTGTTGATTTTGACAAGAACCTTGTAGACAGTATTTTTGGTAATATTTAAAGACAAGTGTGTGCTGACAGAGTTGTGCAGACATTTGTGATTTTGTTTCCATTTGCCTCTCAGGTCTTTGAAAACAGTCTAAGAAGACCAACCCAAATAATGTTCCTTTGGGAATAATTGTCAGAAAAATTCTTATCAATTAAATAAGGAAACAGTTGTAAACCAAAACTTTTGGCCCAAAGCCTATTTCAAATTGAAAGTGTCCAAATAGATGCAAAACCTCGAGCAGTAGGAAATGATTTCAGAGAGCACACTGCTGGCGGCTGGTTCTAATTCAGAAGACAAACAGAAGATGCATTACTGCTTTTTAATTTATTATTATTATTATTATTATTATTATTATTATTTATTATTATTATTATATGTGTGCATGCTCTATCTGCATGTATGCCTGAATGCCAGAAGAGGGCATCATTATAGATGGTTATGAACCACCATGTGGGTGCTGGGAATTGAACTCAGGACCTTTGGTAGAGCAGCCCGTGCTCTTAACCATTGAGCCATCTCTCCAGCCCCAACGTTACTGCCTTTTAAGAATGTGAAAGCTGGGGCCTGGCTGCTTTTCCAGAGTTCTCGTCTTCAGTTCCCACTCCTATACGGCAGCTTGCAACTGCCAATAACTCCAGTTCCAGGGGCTCTGGTGCTCTCTTCTTCCCTCTGTGGGTGTCAGTCAGGCACGGCACACGGTGCACAGACTTACAAGAAAGGCAGAAACACACACACACACACACACACACACACACACACATATAACAAAATGCCAAAAATAACAATGTGAAAAATGAACTTAAGTTTGGTGGCTCACTCAACTATGAATAAAGTCCTCCAAATAAAAGATACCTTTAAAATCCAACAAACGGTACCAATCTACTCTGGTTTTTACTTGATGTCTTATATTCTGATGTAGATGTTTCACCCCAGAGCTCGACATATTTATTCCTCTATTTTCCAAATAGTCTTAATGGTAATGTCTCCCCATTTGACTGTTATGGCCAAAGCTATGAACTTAACAGGAGTTTTCCTTCTACTCACCTGCCCTTTGCAGACACACAAATATCAGCCTTCTACTCGAGTGATTGGAAGGCAAGCATGGTGACTAAAAGCTCCAATACTATTACCAATTCAATGTGGCACTTTACCATTTTTAAACACTTTCATATACAACTGAAGAAACTGAGGTCAAGGGAATCTAAGTGACTTGCTCAGCTGACAAGCAGCTGTTTCTATTAGATAAAAAGTTATAGATCAGAGTGATGGCAGCAAGGCCACACGGAGAGACAATCTTGTTGCTGGATCTTCTTTGTTTGGTAGGTCCCCCATTCCTGGTCACTCTTCCTACAGTCAGTGAGCACTGCTCTGCCTGCGTCTGTCTGATATTCTGTTACTCACTCACTAGAGATTTCAAGCAAACTAAATACTTGTAAGAAAGTGAACACAGCTGGTGCCAGTACTACCTTGTACTTTGAGGCAAAAGGATATGTTTTCAGCAAAATGAATTCTTTGTTTCAATTTGCATGCACAGAAAATGACCTGCATCTATGAGTGATGAAGAAAAGAAATCACTCACTCAACACTAGACACATATTCCTGGTTGAGGAAAGAAGACACTGCCCACCCTCCCCAAGGTATCCCTGACTAATGGGGTGATGTAAGGAACACTTCAATATTGTAATAAAATGGAACCCAGGCAAAGTGTTGGGACAGCTCGTGGCTGTCCCTGGAAGAGGAGCTGCTCACTCGAATGTACTATTATGATGTCACAGAGCACAGCCATACTGTGAGACTGCCACAGACACCCGTGTTCCTTTGTAAACTGAGTCTGATTGGTGCATCTATATCGTCTGACACACGGATGTGGAGCACACTTGGATGGGGCAGTGCAGATGGAAGAGAGGAGACAGAGCAGGAGAGTCGAGGAGGAAGCGACAGCAGGGCTGCATCTGCCACTGTTGACTCGGGCCCCTGGCTTCCATTTCTGTTTGCTTTTTCTCCCCTCCCCTACACTCGTGTAATTTGATTCACAGTGGCCAGCTTGCCGCCAGCACTTGATGTACTCCATGCACTGCCATTCCAGGTTCCCTCCAAAAGCATGCTCTGTAGCCCTGCTGTTTGTCGTCCAGAGTGGGCTGTGAGGCTCTGGGCAGAAATGTGTGCCAGCCGAGAGGTGACGGGGTCAGTCTGGACTTCTGGACACCATGCTTAGCTTTTCTGGAACATTCTGGGGGCAGGGGGCTTGCTGCACTTCTGATAGCAGTTTGTACAATGGCAAAGCACAAGTCAGATCATGAGACTGCCTGTCAGGTCATCTCCTGTGAAACCCATTATGAAAAATGTGCGGAAACTGATGCCTGACTTGAAGTCCTTAGTTTACTAAATTGCAGAAATTATCTTTGGAAGGTTTTGTCACTTTTATATTTTTTTATAAAAAAAAAATAATGTTTGCAGTAGTGCTGCATGCAAAGTGCTAGTTGAATGAATCTGTCAGTGAAACTTCAATTCCAGATTACCACACTGCAAGATCTGCTATTAGAAACGAAAACACATCTTTAGAAAGTTCACAACAGTTTGAAGTAGATGAGCTATTGAAATGCATAGAAAAATCTACCCTTTACAGATTAGTCAAACAGCGATTGTAGTCCAAGACGGAAACACAGTCTTGCCTTATTGTCAGGGTAAAATGGTCCTTAATGTGCTACTCCAAGAGCAGGTTAGCCTTACCTAAGCCTACAAATAATGATATAAATTACCTTTAAGAATTCTTTGCATGTGAGCATGGCCACAGAATTCAAAAGCAAACAGAAAATCGCTGTGTTTCCAAACTGACAGACTTTCCCCATTAGTTTTTTGTTTAAATGCAATTCTCTGTAAGCACCAAGTCACAATTTACTAGAATAATGTTACTGTGGAAATCTCAGAGAGCAGCTAAAGGTGGGCTTTTAATCAAAAGAGGTGGCAAGGGGCCAAGGCCCGATAGTCTCACAATATCCAATCCCAGGCAGTGGATTTTGGCTTTACTGTCTGTGCTGTTTCAGGGTATATGTGAGTCCCTTTTGGCTTATTCATTGTTCTTTGGGGAAATTACTTCACTTCGACACTAATGTAAGCTTTGTTTTGTAATGATCAGCATTGTTGTTTAATTTCTAAATAATAAGAAACTGGTAAAAGATTTGGAGATGACAATGTATAAACAGAAAATGACAGGGGCCCCTGGATGAGCTAGCCGTGCTGTGCACGGCATTTACCTATTCACCAAGTGTTAACATGTGTACTTACAATTGCTCTGCCCACCAAAGCCTTGAAATGATGACACAATTCCTGAGTGTAGCCGAGGAGGCAATGGCAAAAACAGAGAAGCAAGGAGTGGGCAGGAAAAGAAGAGAGATGCTTCCTCTGCTTTGTGTGAGTCTCGAAATAATGCCCACAGAGGGTACATGGCACAGCCATCCATTCAGAGTCAAGGCTGGCCATGCCACATATCGCCACTGTGCCTTTTTTTATTTGCATAAAGCAATTACCCCTATGGTCAGTGGCTTCAGAGTTGTCTAGACAACATGCTTCAGATGGCATGGATAGCCTCAGACACACCAGGCTATCTCTAAATTAGTGATGAACAGGGCTGGGGGGATGTATCTTATGAGTTATAAACCATAAGAAGGTATTTAAATAGATAGATAAGACACATGCAAATCTTTTCATTGCCATGACAACCATCTTGATATAGGTTTTCCATATGTAGCAAGAAGGGCAGAGCAAAAGGCAACGGAAAAAAATAGCAGGAACCTGTAATGTAAATGAACCTGGCAGGGAATTAGTTCAGATTTTGGTCATTTATTAACTCACAATCAAACACAAACTTCTAGGCTAATACCTTACTTACCAGTCAAAACAGCTGCATTTCTAAACATTGTATGTCATTCTCAGCTGTACAATCACATCCTCGGTACCAGATTTTGCTGAGGAAAGAAAGAGAAAGGGAGTGGAGATTTCAGAATCCTACCAGGTACACATTCTTCAGTGCCACAAATGAGGCTTGCAGAGAGGGACTAGCTTCTACTCAAATACACGATCTGTGTATCTGACTTCCTTGTTTTTGTTTGCTAGAGTCATTGATGAATTCCTAAATAGTCATATAATGAAGATGTACACTGCCTTTCAGAACAGGATAGCACTGTTCTCGTTTCCTTGGGTCGGGGGTGGGGGATGCTTCCCTTCTCCTAACGGGTGGCTCCCTTTGCCCTCTCCTGCTCTCCCCTCCCTCTTGTCTTGACCCTTTCTACTCACCAGCTCTCCTTTATCTCTTTACTCTGGGGCCCTTCATCTGGTCTGTTTAGGGTGTGCTTGAGCACCGGTGTTTTTCCTGTGCTCTGAATGCTAGATCAGCTAGATCTCTTCTGCCACATGTCTGGAAGGAAAGTGAGACCTACTAGGTGCTCTCCTCTCAGCCTGGTTCACCCTGGCACCCGCTCTCGTTAGATGACGATGGTGGGAGAACACAATGGCCTCCTAGATCTATACAACACTCTCCTGTGAAGATCGCAGATCTCTGCCTGGTCCTCAAAGCTTCTGAAATATAAATGGCAGCTCTATTTGCTACTGGTGAGGCCTAGCCTAGTCCCATCTGAGGCACTGCAGAGTCATTAAAATTCTTCAGTCAGATCTTTGTATGTGCAATCAATGTATAGATTCCTTCTGACATAGACTGGCATTTTAGTACACAAGGGAACATTGGTGAAAACAAGCTGGTTTATTAATTAAAGTGATAATAAATAACCCCCCAAACTTCAATATGCTTAGTGCAAATCTTGGCTCAGTAAGCTCTACTCTGAACATATTTTAAATCATGGACTTCCTTTGTGCTTTTTGTAGCATGAAGACAAATCGAAGCCAGAAAGACCCATTTCTGTTACAGAGTAACTTAAATCCTAATTTGGTAGATGCCCTTCAAAACCAGACTCTACGGGTTATTATTTCAATATGGTTTTCTGAGAAACTATTTCGATGGTGCCATCAAGGAGGAGGCAGAGACAAGAAATGCTCAAACCATGAGATCCTGCCAGCAGAGCACAATTTAAAATCTCATTCATCAGATCCTACCTGTCCTGTGGAAACTATCACTCCCAAAACTGTTGGTATTAACACTGTAGGGCAGCCTGTGAGATTACGTCTCAGTGTCTTATCCAGAATACGTGTTCTGTCTGGCAAATTTGTGAGTGTTGTTGTGCCTTCCAGATACCAGCTCTGTTTCTGACATCTGGGCTTTTAATTAACAGTCTTACGACTGACTGGAGAGAAATGAGCATAGTCTGGTTTGCTCTGGTCTGGTCAATGCTATCTAGCGTTTTTGTTTACAAACAGCATCCCTGTCATGTTTATTTCTTCCATGCTTCTGATTTACCCTAAAAGAACACATTACACAGTGGATTTGGAGAAGTTAAAGAGAATCCACAGGGTGACTTTAATCTTTGTGTCTTTATGTACTGGAGGGCATTTTGCTGCACTTCTGCAGTGCACTCACTGCACAATCATTCTCTGCTTTAGGACTGTAACCATTTGGATCAATAGTTACAGGACAAGCTATTGTACCTCCGATGGGCTCCTGGGAAAGTAAAGAAGCAGATGCGCCTTCACCAAAGGCTTGGCTGTACTGGGGAAGAGAAAGCCAGAGCAGCACACGCGGTGCTGAGTTTATGGGCCTTCAAATGAAACACTACTTATTTTCTTTGAGGACATTAAAATGAAATTAGGAAAAATATTGAGTAGAAAACAACAGCCAACAAACTTTTACAGCCCCCAAACAGAGATTTTTAAAAAGTGGGGCATGTGAGTAGTACAGAGAGTAGAGTTGGTTTTGTTTTTTTCCTGTCTCCCTCTCCCATTTATTTGTAGATACAGAGATATTTGAGCTGCCATCAAACAATGACAATTTGGAACCAGTGTTTATCTCTAGCTATTCTGATGACTGTGTGCTTCTTATATTGGAGAGAAAAGGCAGGGGGAATCCCTAAGCTGGCTACAGATGTTAGAGCGTGTGCTAAGGGCGATCAGTAAAAAGATGCAAAGAAATGATACGTCTAGGCAAGCTGCAAGTTGGAGGCTTTACTAGAAATCCTTATCAACAAACAAATGGGTTATCGCAGGTCCTCGCAGCGCTGGCCCAGCTCCTCACCTCTGTGTCTTCACTGCGTACATCTATTCCGTGTTTGTGTGTGCACTGTCCGGTGCCCGCCCTTGACCTTGGCCCCTCAGAGCCTCACCTCAGCATGCTTACTCACTCACCCCACTCACATCCACACTCAGTAAGTCCGAGACAGGCCCTGGCTGATAGCCCAGCTGCAGCCGGGCAATTAACACCGAACTAAAGTGTCATTCATGGCAGACTGGAGACGACAGCTCTCAGTTCTGAAGTTGTGACATCCAGGCCAGACCCAGGATTAAAAGAAACAAGGGGGTGGGAAAAGGGGTGACATTTGGGGCGCGAGAGTTCCCCCACAGAAAGCACACAATGCCGTGGTTTCTCTTTTAAGAACTGTTTCTCCCCTGTATCAGACTCTAGCTGTCTGACCAGTTAATTGGATGAAGACCTGGAAGAAAACATTGTGTGCACCAAGTGAGTGGTGGAAAATGGGCACCTTTGTTTCTCTTTAGATGGAGAAAGTGCTTTTTCTTTAAAGAAAAAAAAAATCACCAACTCTCAATCACTTTTAACGGTGTTCCTGCCAGACTTAGATTAAAAAAGGAAAAGAAATACCTGTTATTAAGTGACACCCCCCCCCCTTTCACTAGCTCACAGTTTCCCCTGAAGCCACCGACCTGCATCAGCTGTGATATCTTAATAAAGTTAGAGCTGAGGAGAGACGGCACTTCCCCCACCCCCACCCCCTTCCAATAAGGAGCTCTGGAGCCACACCTAAGTACCAAGACAAAGCTGCTTCCCTGCAGCCCAGGCTGAGGGTGGAGAGCCTCCAGGCCACCAGGGGGCACACTTAAAACCCTGCAGATGTTACTGTGATCCTGTCATTCTGTTCCTGGCTTTCTGTCATGGGGAGGTGAAGAAATTAGCCTGCTGCAGAAGCTGGTATGATGATTTAGACAAACCAAAACCAAAACCAAACAAACGTTCAATCGGATGGAATGGGGAAATGAAAGAAAAGACATGGGCTTGGGCACAAGAAGGTTTATTTGTATGAAATACAAATAAATCATCAGGTAATTTCAACCAGATACATGAAGGGCACTGCCTTTGTCTCCACAGGAGCTGGGGTGGGGTGGTTGAGGAGTTGCTAACAAGCAGCTGATGAGGCTTCTGATCACTTCTCTCAGATAACACAGTTGGCTGTGATGTGAAGATAGACTGTCCAACTCCTCTACCTCACAGGCCTGGTAGGTAGCAGTTAGCATCTAAGAGTCCAGCCCTGAACATCTGCTTTTGACTGTGTGATGTAGGGGTGGTTATCTGTGCCTTACCCTGAAGCACTGCCTTAGTGAGGCAGCAGGTAACTGCTAGGTAACCCCCTCCCCTGTGGCATGGCCTGGATGGGGACCCCCTAAGACCTGGGATCACTACCTCATGGTCTCAATGCTGGTGCAGTGCAGGGCAGAGCTCTTTGGAGAACAGCGCTGGACCGTGGCTCAATCCCTATTTCCTGTATTGTGAGTTTTCTGTATTGTGAGTCAGTTAACCTGCCCCCCCACACACACAACAAGTTCCTATAATCATTAAGCTGTTTCATTGGGTTGGTAGCAATTTAATCACATTATTGTGATGTTTCAGAATTATACATATGAGTGATAAAATGAACATCAGGGATGTTTTTGAGGATATGCTAGTTGAATACTTTAATGGTGTAATACTTTCTTTTGGTACCTGGGTAGATCCCATCTCCCCTGCATCCTGTCCCAGCCTTTCCAAGCACATTACAGCACACTGCCATCAATGAATTTTTAAACAAAATGTAGCACTCAGTAACAAGTATAATTACTAAAATATAAAGACAAGTGTCATTTAGATTTCCAAATGTAAAAAAAAAAAATTAACTACTATTCTAAAGCAAAACTAGATGAGAAATTCTCATTTCCTCAATGAAATAATTAAAGATAATCTCAATAAGCATGACAAAGCTTTGCTTTTCAATATTTGACCATACTTATGACTGTCATTCCCTTTGAACCATTTTGCTTGTGGCTCTTGGTTTCACTGAAGGATGTCAGAAAGGAAGGTGTGTCTGCTCAATCGCCCTGTTGCCCTGAATCTCACTCCCACTTCTGAATTTCTGCTCTTGTGTCATCATCCTAAGCCCTAAGCCTTGTTTCCCATAGTGGGCACTCTGGTGTCCTTAGAAGACAGTGCCTTTCAGAGAAAACACTTCAGTGACAGTCAAGCCTAAGGACTTTGTCTGGTTTTTGTGCCGTTTTAGAGATTAATCATACTAGTATTATATTTGAATTTGAATCATCCAAGGAAAGAAATTACTGAAGGGTGAAAAATTATTTTAATTTTGCTTGAGCTCTTATTGTCTACTCTTGTTGTATCCTAGAGTTACCAGGATCGTTGTAGCTGCGTCATCTGCTGGGTCACCTGCTTCCTAACACAGTCAAAGGAAGGGTGTCTGTAGGACATGGAGACTGCAGAACAGGTTATCAAATCTTGGCCAGCACCCAGTCACATGACCACAAGGGAGGCTCGGAAACATTGTCTGTCTAGTGCGTATGAGGAATATTAACTACACTCTTGGGAACAGCTGTCAATTTTTGCCATAAATACAATCCAAGAGCACTACTCAGAATGAGTGTAGCACAATATGGACTGAATTCTATCCACATCCTGTCTAAATTCTGTACACTTCTACCACCTACAAGTTTATCATAGTGCAAGCATTTCTGCTCTGAGTTGATAAAGTAAAATAAATGTTCTGATAGATTGCATTCCTTTTGATTACATTGAGGGATCAATATTAAATTGTACTTCAGAATAGCAAAGAAAGGAGTATATTAGATAGCTCAAGCACAGACGTTTCTGTCAAATAAAGGATAGAGCAGAGAGATTTTGAAGGAGTAAGTTGTTTATGACCCATTTGAACATCATTATTGTCAGGAGATGTTTCAGACCAACTTTTGCCCACTGATGAGGGCTTAACTTCAGCTTTGAAGTGATAATTTGAAGTGTTCCTGTAGTACTTTGATTTGACCCCGCAGGCTCAGAGAAAGTGGAACTATCAGGAGGTGTGGCTTTGTTGTAGTAGGTGTGGCCTTGCTGGAGGACTTGTGTCACTGTGGAGGCAGGATTTGAGGTCTCATACATTCTCAAGCCACGCCCAGTGTCTCAGTGCACTTCCTGTTGCCTGTGGGATCAAGGTGTGCCTCCTTTCCTGTGTGACTATCTCACTCTGCAGCTTCAATGATGAGATTCTCCCTTTCTTCCTTTGTTCTTTCTTTTTTCCACTCTTTTTCTCTTAAATTTTATTCTGTCTTATTTTTACTTATTTTTTTTTCATTTTTCTTTATTAAGAAATTTTCTACTCACTCCACATACCACCCACATATTCCCCCCTCCTCCCTCCTCCCACCTCTCAGCCCTCTCTCCCAAGCCACCTCACATCCCTACATCCCCCAAGTTAAGGTCTCCCATGGGGAGTCAACAGAGCCTGGCACACTGAACCTAGGCAGGTCCAAGCCCCTTCCCACTGCACCAAGGCTGAGCAAGGCATCACACCACAGTCACCAGATTCCCAGAAGCCTGCTCATAGACCAGGGATAGATCCAGATTCCCCCTGCATGGGTCTAGTGAATAACCTAGCTGTCATCATAGAGACTTTGTCCAGTGACTGATGGAGGCAGATGTAGAGATCCACAGTCATACACCAGGCTGAGCTCCAGATACACAATTGTTGAGAGACAGGAGGAATTCTGCAGGCAGGGGATGTCAAGATCATGATGGGAGGACGTGCAGAGATGACCGGCCACACTAGTGGAAGCCCATGAACTGTGGACTGGTGGCTGTGGAGCCCCCATGGGACTGGACTAGGCCCTCTGGATACCGAAGATAGTTGTTTGGTTCAAACTGTTTGAGGGGTATTTTGTTTTATTTTGATGTGGGGAGGGAAACGGGTAGAATTGGGAGGCATGGTGTGAAAGACACAAAGACTAAAAAATAAATAAATAAATAAAAAGATGTAGCTCCTCCATTCTCAGCTCCTTCTCAGCACCTTATGTGTCTGCATGCCACCATGTCCTGCCATTGATGATAATGGATTAAATCTCTGAAACTATAAACCATTCCAATTAAATGTTTTCCTTTATAAGAGTTGCTGTGGTTATGGTGTCTCTTCACAACAATAGAAACCCTAATTAAGATAGTGTCTATTTGAGATTTCAGTTGAAAAAGATTGAACATGACCTACTGTTTAGGTGGCAAGCATCAGAGTGTCATGATAATGGATAAGTTTCAATGTCTGACTTTCTTTTTTGCCAAGGTGCATATTCAGTTACCAGCCTGTGTGTGAAGATTCCTAAAATATTTGACAATAGAAAACAGAAGTTTCTTGAAAAGAAGTTATGTGTCTGGCCTAACTGTAGGGTAGACCAAGGTGATCTCCCAGGTCTCTGAGTCCATCAGGTCAATATAAAACAGTAGGAAAAGAAGCTTTCCTAATACAACTATGCAGAAAATTCATATGTGAAAAAAGGACCTCCCCCCCAAAGAGCTGCATTTCACACAGTTATTTAGAAACACACAGATAAACTAAATTATTAGCTTTCTTCAAAGGAAACAAATGATTTTAAACATTTACTTTAAAATATTTTTATTATCTCATAGTATTGAGGGCTGATCAGGTGCTGAGTTTGGATCAAAAAATAGTAGACTGATCTAAGAAACTTGGTAAGAGAAGCTCGTCTAAAGAGAAATCAGGGCTTGGGGGTACTTGCCGTTGAAGTTATCCTGAACCGTGACCGCGACAAAAGGAGGAAGGAGCTGCACTCTGACGCAGCCCCTTCCTGAGGGGTCCAACGGCACCCCGTTTGCTGCAAAGAAAGGCATCTTTCAAACTGGCTATGTTGGTATGTTGGTATGTATTTGTTGATCATTGAACATGTGTCCTGTGCTATGGGCATTTTGCTCTGTGTGTTTGAGGTGAAACGCGCCAGAGTGATGAAAGAATAAAGGGAAGTGGACTTGGGGTGACGTGTTATGAGAGGGGTGCTGCAGTCCCCAGGGACAGTGAAGGACCATGAGGGCATTGGGGATGAAGGGCATACTAGAAATAGGAAGGGACTGAGACAAGTTTCTGGGATGATCTGAGTTATTTCAAGCTTTGAAAAATTGTACAGGAAAACTTACATTCTCAAATGGTGAACTCTTTAAAAAAAATTTCCCACTAACAATAAAAAGAAACATTCTGTTGAAAAACTCACCACTGCTTTCATCAGTCAACACCAGAGAGGCAGCTATGTCCCTACCTACGATGTGGGCTCTTGGCTACCACACCCCGAGGCAACTTCCACTTCTGTCTTCCTTGCTCTGTGTCAAACATGTCTACTTATGGATTATATTGTGCATTAGGCCAAAGGAAAGTGCTGGAAGGAGGGAAGCATGTGGTGCTTTTTTCCCTGGTCCCCACTTTGCCCTGTGCTCTGTGTTCCCTGCATTGCTGTACTGAGGAGCACACACTGAACAGGGACATTCTCCATACAGTTACCCTGTCTAGCTTCTGATATCTGTTCCTCTTCACACTTCCTTCCTGGAAGGAAGTGTGAAAATAGTAACAATATCAATGTCTGAAACAAGGCCCGTGGTACTGCACTCTCTCTCCTGATTTTCTAACAAATTTGAAATTGCTCCTATCTTTAACTCAGCTCAAATACTTTGACAACAGTCTGTGTCTTTCTTCCCTTTATGAGATTGATACTGGTGGGCTAAAACAAATTCTGTACGGTGTCTACTGAGTTTATCTTTAGAGTGAGCTCATTGGTAGCTGCACTGACAAAAAGGCTTTCAGACACCAACCTTTCTAGTGAATACACTCAACTTTCACATCTCTTCTACATGTAAAGAGAGATTTCTCATAAAATGTTCCATTGTGGTGATAATGGTTTTAAGTACTTTGGTCTGAAAATGCCTTTTCTTTAGAAAATTCATGACAAAGGCACCACACCTATTTACAAAGCTTGGAGCATGGGTCCAGTGTTCAGCTTGTGGTGATCCTATGTCTGTCACTAGAATAACATCCTCTTTACCCAAACAAGACCCTTTGGAAGATTCCACTTGCTATTTTACATATTCCCATGCCTACCTACCCCACCTCCATGTTTTCCAAGAAAACAATTGAAAATCCGCATAGGCTTCCCTTCTCCATTCATCAGTTCCTCATCATTTTATTTACTCTGCTCAAGACATGAGAACTCTCAGGCTTCCCACATGGAATTCTAGCAATTCATTTTGGAGGGTTTCATTATTCTCGTTGGATTTTTACTCATTTCCCTTTTATCTTTTTGAGCAAAGTCTTGTTGACTAAAGGCAACATTCAAGGTGATTTTTTAATTTCACATTTCCTGAATGTCTGTAGCGCTGTTTCAATGTATAACAAAGATGTACTATTTCATATTATCCTCAACTTTTCTGTTAATACAACCCAATATTGTATCCATTTAATTTTTAATCTTCTCCTGTATGTCAAGTCAACATATTCTTTGAGCTATCAACTGTGGCATCTCCATTTCTTTCTTGAGAGGCTGTGGGTAATTCAGCAGCCATTAGTGTACGGTGAATGAGTAGTCTGGACTGCTTCTTCCACTGTGTCTTACCTTGAACTTGCTACAGTGAATTCCATTCACTATTGTGGAGCTCTATTACATAACTGCCTTTGGTCTTTCTGAAGTTCTTCCTCCTCTAATCATTGACTACATATATGTTTATCACCTGAATAATTATAGAGTTTTGAGAAATTCACTGCCCTGCTATTCACCCCATCTTTCAGATTGTTAATAAACTTATGGAACACCAGTTACCAACTCTGATCCTAAGGGCACCAACTAATTTCTGAGCTGATAGCTAGCCATCTCTCTAAGAAACATTCCTTTATCAGCCAGTTTTCAATCTGGTGCTTCTCGAACTCAATGGTTCTTTTCTTTTTTTCTTTTTCCTAAAAGATACCAGGTGAGTCAAATATTGTTGGGTAAACATAAAAATAGTTAAAGATATATTCTGTAGTTTCATTGACAATTGGCCTATAGCAATCTGCTGTGGAAAAGTGAAAATGAATGATTTTGTTTTTCTAAACTAATTTTGTGTGTGTGAAAAGTTGAGGAAAGGCTTAATGAGATATAATTTAATATTTATTAGATTACTTAATATATTGAGATTACCAAGCTATCATTTATGAATATTTCCATGTAGAATGCACCTGCTAGGCACTCTAGACAGGGATTTCTTTCCAGTTTCCCTGGTGGACATGACAACGTAAGCAAAGAGTTCTCAGAAGATGAACTGTTATTTGACTGACTTAGGCCTGGTCTAGACAATCAGATCCAACTTCAGTTTTGTCTCTGTCACTTAGAAACTGCTTGATCTGAGTGAGTTGTGCACTTTCTAAATCTTCATTTCCTCATTTGGAAAACAGGAGCCAAGTGTCTATGCTACTGTGAAGTTTAGGTTGGAGGAAATATGCAAAGTCCCTGATTTACTGTCCAGTGGTGTTCTAGGTGCTACTTTGCAGCTCTTCCTTATCTAAAAGGTGACATTTAAAGTGGATGTCAAATTGTGTGTAGGATTGTTGAATGAGATTGTGATGAAAAAGGGGGAGAGTTCCTTGAACATATGCAGAGAGGTGAGCCAATAATATGTAAAACTGAGCACAAATATAGACTAGTTTAACCATAGCCAAGCTTCTTTTGGTGTATAAGTGAATGACAAATATTAGGTATCTAGGATTTTACATGTGTTGGAGGAACTTGAATCCCAGTCCAAGGAACTGAATCTTAAACAAGAAATGGGTAATGTGTGCAACTGAGATAAAGGAGACTTTTTTAATTTCTTCAAAAATATTAATTCCCATGCCCTCATTTCTATGGGAAACTGACTTTCTTCATCTGAGAAGGTTGACCTTGTGCACATGACTAGTACTGGACACACAATGGGTTGTTCTTTCCTATTCCATGATCTGTTTCTAAGTTCAGCTGATGCTTGACCAATGGAGTACTAGCAGAAACAAAGAAGACATCTGGGAATTCTATGCAAGGTCAGCTTTTGAGTCCCTCCCACTGTTACTAAAATACTGTACTTGGGTTAGCTCAGTGGAATCAGCAGGAAATTGGTGGTTAAGAGGGGAAAAATGCTTGCTAGCCAAATTCTCTCTGATGGATAAAGAAAAATCATTAACCCCTGCAGATATGTGAATGTTCACAGACAATATCAGTGGACACTCATTTTGTTTAGCTGGATTAGGCAACATCTAACCAAACCAGAGACATGACAGCTAAATAAATGCTGAGATTTTTATATTGACAATGTAATTGCTATTATCTGGCAAAATGTAGCTGATCTTTGTAGCACAAATCTTAAGGAGTCTTATTAATAAAAACAAACCTGGGCTGGGTATTGGGGTAAACACTGGAAGATCAGAGAAGCAGAACAAGCCACAGCCACCTCACCTCGCAAGTTCCTCAGCCGGTCTTGTTTCCTCAGACTGCAAGCTTCTGAGTCCTCATCCAAAATGAATCTCAGCCAAACTGCACTGCTCAAAGCCTAAATGCTTAACCAGCCAAATGCTGCACCAGCCAAATGCTTAACTAGCTCTGATGCCTGGTCTTCCTTCACGCCTTATATATCTTTCTGTTCTCTGCCATCACTCCCTGGGATTAAAGGCTCCCTTTCTGGGATTAAAGGTGTGAGTCACCATGCCTGGCTGTTTCCAGTGTGGCCTTGAACTCACAAAGATCTGCTTGGCTCTGCCTCCCGAGTGCTGGGATTAAAGGCGTGTGCTACCACTGCCTATCCTCATGTTTAATATTGTGGCCGTTCCGTTTTCTGACCCCAGATAAGTTTATTTTGGGGAACACAACACCCCCACAGATCTTCTTAGTTACTGTTCTGTTGCTGTGAAGAGGAACCATGACTAAGGCAATTGAAGGCTTTTTTACAGGTTCAAAGATTAGCAGGCAGCATGGCAGCAGGAAGGGCAGGTGCTGGAGCAGTAGCTGAGAGCTACATCCTGATCTGTAGGCTGAGTGGGAAACTCTGGGCCTGGCTTTTGAAACCTGAAAGTACACCTCCAGAAACACACTCCAACTAGACCACAACTCCTAATCCTTCTAATCTTTTCAAAAAATGCACTCCTGATGACTAAACATTCAGATATGTGGGCCTATGCCAGCCATTCTTAATCAAACCATCACACCTTCCTTGTAGTAGAATGTTATTTTAAGGTGTGTTACTTTTGTTTATATTGCATTTTTTACATCTGTGAAGCTGTGTTACTTTGCCCATTAAAACACCTGATGGTATAATAAAGAACTGGCCAATAGCAAGGCAGGAGAAAGGATAGGTGGGGCTGACAGGCAGAGAGAACACATAGAAGGAGAAATCTGGGAGGAGAGAGATATAGCAGCTAGAGAAGGAGGAGGACTCCAGGGTCAGCCACCAGCACACAGCAAGCCATGGAGTAAGAGGAAGATTTACAGAAGAGAATGGGAAAAGCCCAGAGGAAAAAAATAGGATAATTTAAGTTAAGTAAAGCTGGCTAGAAACTAAAGCAAGCTAAGGCCGGGCACTCATAAGTAATAATAAGCCTCCATGTATGAATTTATTTGGGATCTGGGTGGTGGGCCCCCCAAAAAGAGTAAAAAAATATTTCCTAGCACATTTGGTTATATCATCTCAGTCACAAGTAGATGATAATGCATGTATAGCTATAGCACATTAATGAAACATATAAAAAGTTTGCACATATATGGTCTATCTCTCCATCCAGTTGACTTTCAATTAGTACACTGTGCCATTTCTAAATTTGATCATCAGTATATATAAAAAAAATATAATTAGGATTAGGATTCACAAATAACATGGTTTGTCCTCCTAATATTGATACCGTTTTTTAAGCTTTTGAAACAAAAAGGAAGAACAGTTCAGGGCAAGAAACCGTTTTAGCACAGACAGCTCAAGTAGTTCACACTCTCATGGCCTCTCAAGGTCGATTGCTAGCACTGGCCTTCTTCATTCCACTTCCTTCTTAAGATCACAAATGACATGCCTCACTGTTGATTCTGCTATGAGTAACTCAAAATTAAACTTCTGACTCTGTCTTTTGTTGGCCTCACCTAATTTTCCTTAATCTTTCACCAACATGACACCACTTGAGATTCCAGTTGTTCAAGTTAGAAATCTAGAAATTATTTTTGATTGCTTTTTTCTTTGTTTGTTTGTTTCTTGAACATATATGCCCACCTGTAACATCTGCCTTGGAACTGAGTAACTTTTCTGTGCTAGTATTCTGCCTGGTGTCATCCAAGCACAGCAACATCCTCCAGCACATCTGGCCTTTCCACTGTCATCGTTCTCATTCACTTACCATCCACATATCCATATATGTATATAGCATAGATAGTTTATATAAATATATATATATGTATATATGATTAATATATTTACATATATGACCTGATAATATTTTTCTGTGATTGTCTCTACATATAATAAAAGAAAAGCAAGCAAAAACAACAACCCACATCTAAGCTGCTTCCTGAGGCTACTGTGTTTTCAAGGGTCATTCCTTTCCTACCTCACCTCAAGCTTCCCCTTCCCTGGTCACTCTCCAGTCACACTGTTCTCTAGAATCCTTGACTCTATCAATCTTATCTCTGCTTATGATTTCTTTCACAAACTGCCACTGTCTAGAATGTTCTTTATGTGACAAGCTCCTTTGCACTTTGGTGTAAAAACCTCTTCATAGAGGGTATTGTGGCCATTTCATTTAAAGTTTATTTCTTCCATTCCCTGCTCCATATTACTTGTCAATTTTCAATTATATTTATTTTCATTCTTGTATCTAATATTTATGACTTTCTTCTCTACTGGGACACAGTCCTGCAGCATGTGAGTTTGTCTCTCTGGGACACTGCATCTTCAGGATGTGAGAGCTGATTGAGGCTGGATTAATGTAAGTCAACTGAATAATTTGTAAAGGAAAGAAGATGTGATTCTATGTCTCATTCAGTTGAGATAATAGTCACATTTTGTAGCTTATGTTATACTTCCTCCTCACCTTTCTCCCTTAATGTTCATTCACTACAACCTTAAGTTCTCATAGCTTATGAAAAAATCTTTGCTTATGAACAATGGTGATCCAAAACTTCCTTAGAAGTTTAGGTCAAGTTTTACCAGAGTTTTTAGGCTGGTAGTGGAAGTAGCAAACAGAGAGAGCCTAAGAAAGTCCACTGTAAGAGTATGGTCAACCAACTCACCCAGGGATTGCCTTCCTGACACTACTAATAGTAACTCCAGTTACTACACTGACACTAAATTTTTCCATGTGTGAACTGGAATGATGTCATAGTCTCTTGGTACAGAATTTGAAACGGTCCTAAGAATGAATTCTGCTAGGTTTCCATGGCATTCTCTTCTGAAAGAGAGGATGCACGGTGTTGCTACAGGAAGAGAGAAGCCGGGAGGGAAAGCCCCTATGGTTCAGTGGCGACTCATAGTAATAGCTGAGCTGTGGACACCTGATGAAATTTATTCTCTGGCAAACCACATGGTTTTAATTACTGGCCTTGGCTCTTATATTCGTCAGCAGAGGTTTGCCTACAACTAGAAATCACTAAATTTCCTTTCTTCAGTTTTAAAGAGACATGTACAGTCCAACTCAGCCCCCACATCTTGGATCTGCAATAAGACCCTATTCTCTCCCCTTATTGCCTTGCTTGTAGGCTGTTCCTCATCTACATGGTCCTGCTGATATCTCAATGAGCTTCTTCTCCAAAGAGTTCTCATCTGTGGAATGTGATCACAAATTCAACAAGTTGCAAAACAACACTAGCCAGGTGCTTACCAGTAATCTCTGGAGCCCACAATTCAAAAGCCAATCAGCAGCTCCCCTGAACACAGGGTGTTGCATGGGCTGTCTGGGGTGAAAGTCTGGCAGCCTTTCACTTTAGCTTTTATAAATAAACACATTGTGAAGTGTTACTATCTTTGTTATTGCTCTAATTCATTTCTATTGTGATTATATTCCTTGTGAGTTTGTGTTTTTCTAGAATTGTGTAAGGAAAATTATTTCAGGGAACTTTGGTAAACTGTATAATAATAGTGATATATTTATTTTTAGTATATTAGAAATCATATATATATATATATATATACATATATACATATACATACATACACACACACACACACATATATATATATATATATATATATATATATATATATAGAGAGAGAGAGAGAGAGAGAGAGAGAGAGATCAAATCACTATTCCTTAGAATATCAAAGATATTTTTCTGAAAAAAAATTAAAAACCCTCAGATCTGGACAAAATTGCAATGTGAAGATGAAGGTTAGAAAACATGCCATGGTTCCTCTAATTTGCCATTCTTTAAGATAAGGAACAGAAAGACTGATAAAATATAAACTTCCTTTCATTTGACCACTTGGCAAAAAAGCTAATTATTTACTGGAATCAAACTGAGAAAGAAACATCTTTACAGAAAAACAAAACAACTAAACAACAACCAAAAGCTGAAGGTGGAGGGAGAAAAGAGAGGGAAATGGGGAGTGAAGAAAGGCAGTCCTGGAACTGGGGTTCTGCTTGTAATAGAACTCTTGTGTGCTAGGCTGGTAAGTGGGAGATACATAATTTTTGGATCCTGGACTGCTTAGACCCTTAAAACCTCCTAGGCAAAGAGCTTTGGTAGGTCTGGGGCTCTGCAAACCCAGCCACAACAGAATGCTTTATTGCCGTCTGGAAGTGTTTATTTTCTGAACATAAATTCAGGGGACAGATTCAAGGCATGTCTAGAAATAAAGCATATCATCATGTGAGCCGAGCTGACAAGGACAATTTACTGTACCTTGCATTTGTTCTGAGCCAATCGGAGGAGAGCTGACGATTAACATTCTAAAAATCCCGCTGTTCAGTTAAGCCTGCCCCTTCACTGAACTTTGGAATGGCATGGCTTAACCCCTTGAGGACTGCAGTACAGAGCCCTGAGCCCCGGTACAAAAACGTACAGTATTTAGACATGCTGTGTCCTGGGGCTTCACCGTGCGTCCTGTACCTTTGAGGGCCCTGGAAATCTAGAAGGGGCAGTCAAGAGCAGAGTTGTTTCCTCCTTGCTTTTTTTTGAGCGGGGGGGGGGGGGGGTATTGAAGACTGGAATTTATTTATTTGGTTTTACAGTAAAGACAGGACAAATGTTTATACTGATCATTTAACCAGAGCTAGGGGGAAAATGTGGCCTCTGAGGATGAGTTTCCAGGCCCATTTGTTTCTGAGCAGCTCTTCTACACACAGGCATGAGTGTGCCCCTTTCACTCCTAGCAGGATTGCATGCAGAAGCTGTAAGAGTTGAGTCAGATGCTTCGTGGGAGTGTCCGGCTCACTGTGCATCCCGATCCCTCCACCTTGGTTGATGGACTTGATTCTGTTGCCACATTGAGTGCTATGAAGACGCTGAAGGAGAATATTCTGCAGTTACTCTGGAGTCCTGAATATTCTCTGCTACATATCTTTCTAAATCTTAATCTGGATTACACATAGTCCTGTTTACTCATTATTAGGATATATGATTCCAAGTTTCTTTTTTTATAAACCCAAGAATATGAGATTGGAAAAAAATTGTTCGGTTTTAAAACATTTCATGAAAAATGAACTTCAGAATTCTGTATGGGTTCAAATTTAAAATCAAAGAGTTTGAAATCACTCGAATTTGAAGCATATTCCAAAAACAGGGGTAGAAGTAGGTGTAAGGTGAATAGATAATGTCCAGTTGCCTCTCTGTACCCCAGAGGTACTGCATCAGTGTTCAACAAACAGCTCAAAACCGTTTGAAAACACATGAATTACATTATTCCTGAACATCCTACAGAGTGGCTGGATGAAGAAGAATTTTAGAAATCCATGCTTTATCTTATTAATGTCAACCTTTGGTCCTTAGACATTCATTGAGAGACAAGGAACAGTTTAATTGAATTTTTTGAACAAAAGCCACAATTCTTCATTGTCTGTTTTAATGACTTTTTAAACAGATATTTTCATGGAAAGTTGATTTATGTGCTGAGAGCTTTTAAAGTTTTCCTTCTTTCTTTCTCTTATCTTCCCTTCCTCCCCCACCTTCCCTTTCCAGTCTTCCCTTCCTCCCTCCCTTCCCCCTCTCCCTCCCTTTCCCTCTCCCTCTCTCCTTTCTCTTTCCTTTGTTTCTTTCCTCTTCCTTTCTTTTTGGATGTAAAAGGTCTCCCCTTGGTCTCATGTGTTTTGGACCCTCTGTTCTCAGTGGAGCTATTTCCAAGGCTGTGGGACCATTGAGGGTGGGGAAGAAGTGGATCTTTATGGCACCCTGACATGAGGTTTATAGCCAGGGCACATTTCTTATTTTTTTTCTTCAGGTCTGCTAAGATGTGAGCAAGCAATAGCTGAATGCTTCTCTGCATAAAGCTATCTGTTGCCACAACAGACTCTATTCCCATAAACCCTTGTTTCCTGAAGTTGGTTCTTATAAGGTACTTAATCACAGCTGTATTTCTTATGAAAACAAAACCAAACAAACACAACTTTCTGCCTTCTCTCCTCCCTCCCTCCCTCCCTTCTTCCTCTTCATTTTACCCAGCTGTTAAGATGCATCTCTATTCCAGAGCAGTGTTGATTATTTTTTATTTCAATTTCACTTCCTCTTGATTTACTCAAAGTTAGGATCAAGGCAACCCAATTGAGATTGCAGTTCTGCCTTTATTGCCAATATCTTATTTATGACATGTGGGTTAGTGAGATGCTTCCCAACTCTACACAACTTAATAAGGCTTCTGTTAGAAATCACTAATGGGGAATTAGAAACTGGCATATTCCATTGCCTTTACTGATAACTCCATATATCACTACTTCTGTTTAATAATTAATGCTCTCGTTTTTTAAGATATTAACAATTTAGTCTTTGCCCTCCTCAACCACTCTCCTAATGAAAAACTCAGAGTGTTCTATGGGCCTTGTATCACTTCCACACTATTGTAATATACCAATAAACAATTGAAGGTTAGGTGGAAGGAGTGGGGGGAGAGCACTTGGTGCTTTTAATTGATGTGCCAAGTAGCACTGGCTGCAAATGGAACCAGTGCATGTGATTTTCCCTTCTCGAGATGTGAATTAAATGTTGTGGTATCTGAAATACCTGACAATGACTGTTCACTCTGGCTAGTGTCTGGTGATGTCAGCTGTCCTTGCTCTCTCACTCTGTTTTGCGGTAAGAAAACAACTCACTGGAAATATATTTAATTTGGTGTCTGATTGACACAACATAGTGCAGAGGTTTTCCTAAAAGCTGTCTCATATGACTTCTAGCCCTCTATTTTTTCCTTTTTTCACCAGATTTAAGTCAGTTGTAATTTTCTAAATCTGAATTCATCTCAAGCCCTTGAGTATCTTTCATTTTTATGTCCTATTTTCTTTTCTTGATTGCCCCTTTCCTTTCTTTAGATTTATTCATTTTGTGTGCCTGGTGCCCATGGAAATCAGGAGAGGGCACTGGATTTCCTGGAGCTGGCGTAACAGACAGTTGTGAACTGCATTGAGGGTGCTGAGAACTGAACCCAAATCCTCTGCGAGTGCTCTCCACTGCTGAACCATCTCTCCAGTCCACATTTTTCAAGTCTCCTCTCCATGTTCCAATTCAGTTAATGCATTTCATGCTGTACTTCCACAAAGTCTTACGTGGTTTGTGAAGATATCTTGATGGCTGCCCTGTCAGTTCCTCCAGCTTGACTTTTAGTGGTTCACTTGTGGCTCTTGAGGTTTTCAAACTCTAGCTATAATCTTTCAGATGCCCAAGGCTCTTCAGGATTTAGCTGTCTACTTCATTTCCTTCATTCTCTCCCACTAAGTCCTCTTCTCCTCTGCATAGGTTCTTTGTACCTAAGGCCACATCAAGCTGCTCATATGCTTTCAACTATGTCCTAGGTTACTATGATTTCAATGTTCTTCATTTAGGGTCACTAAGAAAGTGTCACATCTCAGTCTGGCTCTCAGGAGCCCATGGTAGAACTTGACTTCCTTATTTACTAAGACAGGGAACTGCACACCCATTTCTTGCTGCTGTCGAGTCCCAGAGGGGCTTTTAGGTTTCTCACCAGTTTGAGAGATCTTGTCTTGGTATCCCAGGGATACACTGAGCATAGAACCTGAAAATGTTAGTGGATGTGGGAATGAGCATAGTAAACTTGTATGGATCAAACTAAATCCACACCTCCAAAATACAGTAGTGTTCTGGAATTGGCTAACATGGAAATTATTGCTTTCTTTCCTGTTTCCTAGAAGGAAGAGAAACATTAAGCGAATGACGGCTCTCTAGTACCCGCTGTGCTTTGAAAAGGGAAAGGAGGACACAGTAATTTTCTCTACTCGATGCTCTATCATTCCCTCAGAACTGACACTACTTGCTGAGTAGGTGGTGAGTGTTCAAGCATGGTTTAAGAATTGACTGTGTGACCAAGACAGATTGGGAGTCTTTTGTTTAAAGTAAAAGTGGGAGTGAGAAAAGGTCTGAGATAGTAGTTCTTAGTTAGGGCCCATACCTATGATTTAGGAACACTGGCAAACCCACGCTACCTGCTCTGCGGATAGACTTAGCCCAAAGTTGAGAATTTTTGACCTCCTTTCTCCTTTTTCTACACAGGAACATGCCTTATGTTTCTCTTGCTTGTTAGGATGTTCTGCACATGAAATTTTGGGAATTTTTTTAATGTTGTGGTAATGTAGCATGGCTATCCCAGCTTTCTATCAGAAGTGGCAGGCAGCCAAAAACTAGAATCATTGTTTGCAAACTCTAAATATAGAGTCAAGATTTATATGAAGAAAACAGATATGTCTTGTTATAAAACCATGAATAAGCATTGGCACACACATAATAGTTTATTCTTCCTTGATATCACTTATTTTAAATAGCAATCTATCTTTACCATCACGGAGACACTTGCCTGGGCGCAAAGTACCAGGGCTGCTCTTTTCTTTATTCAGTGAAGATATCATTATTTCTAGGACCTGATGATGTAAATCGGAGCCCAAAGTCTGAAGACAGCTGTTCTCTCTGAGTTTCTGAGCCTGTGGCTTGTGACTGTTGGAAGTGCATCATCATGATCTTCAGGTCACTGTTGTCTTTCATTATTGAGCATTTGCTCTACAAAAAGATTGCCTTGTCCCTAAGTTTTCTTTGGCCTTTACAAGATGTCGCATTCAGCAGAGAAAAAGGCCTCCCCCATGCCCATCTGTGCTTCCACAGACTTCCTTCCCATCCTGCCCCCTCTTTTCTGATTCCATCCCACTTTAATCATTTCTGCCTTGTCCACAACAAAGGGACAGCAGAAGGAAAAAAGATTTTCGGAAAGAGTTAAAAAGGATGGATGAAATTCATACAGTGTACACCATATGGCCTGACATTTTCCAGATTAGGTAAACATTTCTATTGGGGATGAAGGATCTTGTACATTGATGTACAGAAATTGCATGAGACAAAAGCTCCTTCAGCATGCTTAAGCAATGGATTCATGTTTGCTCTATAAGGAAGTCTCAAAACTCCAGGAAAAGTGGCAGGGGAATCTTGCTACAGTCCAACCTTAGGAAGATGGGGTTAAAACTGTGAGTCTGTGGCCAAAATAAATACTGTCACTTCTAAATTGAATATCAGTAATTATTTTGACATGAATTCATAAGTATAAACCAACACAGCTCACAAGACACTCCAAACAGTGCATACCCAAACTTTCCTGATGCAACCAGAGTTCTACATTTTGCCAAAGTCTATTTCTAAGTAGCCAGTGCCTACAGAGTCATTTGCAATATCCTGCAAATTGATTTTAGCTAAATTTCTGCCAAGGTGTGTGCTCGTGTCAGGTACAGCCTGCCCTGTTCTTTGGTGAACAGCCCCAGAGCCATAGATTTCATTTGATCTTTGCAAAGGCTAACATCTGTCTGCTGTCATTTTAGTAAGATTGATGACAGGCAAGAAAATAGAGAGGAGAGGGAGCAGAGGGAGCAGAGACAGGGAGAAAGCACTCTAGGCAGCCCCCATGGTGGTGGCCAAGGTGGCCAGGGGTCACTGCTGCAAACCTTTTGGCTGCTGAGGTCTGTAATGGGAAGCAGCCCCACACTGGCAGTATCTGCACTTAGATGTTATAGCTGATAGCTAGAACTCGACAACACTACAGCAGCACTTTGCACTCTATACATCTTAATAGATTACTCAAAGTGCAAGCAGCACCAGGCTAAATGTTATGACAGCCATAAGAATGTAGTTTACTGTTATCTTAATATAACTGGGCAGTGCAGGGAAAGCCATCAAAAATATTATATTTTTTAAAGTTTCCAAGGGAAACTAAATGATACAGACACAGGGCTATTTTTACATGAAGCCCTGAATTTTGGCAAACACTTTTCAGATCATAACTTTAAACACATACACATTTCACATATGCATATGTATATGCATGGCTCTGCACATTTATATATGTGTTTATCCCTTTTGCTAAATATCATTTTTCTTTTACAACTTCCTTTAAATTGTTATGTGCACACCATATAGGGAAGATTCAATTTAGATATTTAAAAAGATGATCCCATATTTATAGTTTATCTAGGAAATAGTAAATATTATTTTTGAAGGTACAAATGGCTCACTTAGACTGGGGAGAGAGGACATAAGGAATGAAGGGAGGGAGAGGAGGAGGGGGGAAGGAGGGAGGGAGGGAGGGGGGGGAGGGAAGGAAAAAAAGGGAGGGGAAGGAGCAAGGGGATACTACTTTTCCATGGACAACATAACTTAAATATATGCATTTTTTTTTTAACTCAGGTGCACAGACCTGGTAGAAACAAGCAAGGCCTGTCTGTGAAAACAGATTAAATTTGATCATATCAAATCTCACAGTACAGAGGAGTCCAGGGGCAACAGTGAGACCCAATTCCGTACATTGGCTTGTTTTTGAACTGGTGTGGTTGATATTTGATTTGAACTTGCTGAGGCAATAGCTGCAGGGAGTTTGAGACTAGCTTGGCCTTTATCAGCAGGAAGCAGAGCCCATGAGTAGAACAAACACATACAACACCTTCCAAATTTAGTTAGAATCTTAAACAACGGGGCTTTATTCAGTGGGAGCCCTCTTTGGGGCCTTGGGATTCCCTGTGATGTCAGAGTGGTGACCTGACAGAGTATATGTAAATTTGAAGCCACTCCAGAGAACAGCCTTCAGTGTCTAACCATTGAAGCCAACCTAATTATTTCACAAATAGGAAGATGGCTACCCACCCCCACCTCCGCTTAAAATGTCAACTTCTAAAATATTTTCCCTGAATGTTTCAGTTAGCAGATGAGTGTTTTGAGTGTGTTCAGATATAGCTGGTCAGCAATGGGAAGATCTGTTCAAAGTCTAGATGGAATGAGTAGATGAATGAATGCTCTTCCCACAATTCCAAAGAAAGTATCTACAATTTGCTCAGGTTGGTGTTGTAGGTGATTGATCTCCTTCTGCTCTCCCCCTCCCTCCCCCTCCCTCCTCTCCCTCCCTCCCTCCCTCCTTTCTTTCCTTCTTTCCGTGTTGGATATTGAGCCCAGGGCCAGGCTTTGCTGGTGCTAAGCACACACATTACCAATTTGTTGGATTATAAGTGGTGAATTTGACCGCCAAGAATCAGGGTTGGGAGATGATTTGTGGCTGACACTGGGAACTAACATCAGAGTCTAGATGGTAAGGTCATGGTGAGTTGTGTTTGTTTATTGACAGGATCCAAAATGGGTTAGTTTCATGCAGTGCAAGAAAGACTAATGCAAGGGTGCTCGTCATAGCTGTGTGCAGGGCTTGGGCTCCTTCTGAGGAGGTGTGCAGCATGGAGGTCACAGAGAAGGAGAGAGCAACGAGAAGAGCCATTGGAGTTATGTAAGTTAAATCATGGTTCTCAGAAACTGAATGTGACCTTGTTTGGAGGAAGGTTTTGGGGATGGATTAAGTAAAGGATCTGAAGATGTGGTTGTCTTAGATTATCCCCTTACTAAAAGAAGATAACAGGAGGTGAGAGGAGAGCTCAGTAAAGTACTTCCTGTGCAAGAGTGAGAACCAGAGTTCAGACTCCTAGTGTACATACACACACACACACACACACACACACAGGAAGAGAGAGAGAGAGAGAGAGAGAGAGAGAGAGAGAGAGAGAGAGAGAGAGAGAGAAGCTGGAGTGGTGCTGTGTATCTGTAAATTAAGTACTGGGGAGCCCAACATAAGTGGGTCCCTGGAGCTTGCTGACCAACCAGTCCAGCAAAACAAGAGAGCTCAGAGTTCACCGAGAGAACTTGTCTCCCAAAATGATAAAACGAGGTGGGTAGTGATTGAAGAAGACACCAGACATCAACCTACAGCTCCTCTCCTCCCCTGACACAGTGAGAACACAGAGGATATAGAGGAGGTGAAGAAGAAGAAGATACCAGACATCAACTTCCAGCACCTTCCAACACACACACACACACACACACACACACACACACACACACACACACACACCACAGAGAGAAGAGGTGATGGTTGTGTGAAGACAGAGGAAGATGGAAGGTTTACAGTGACAAGCTCAGGCAAGTCTGGGGCCACCAGATCCAAGAGAATCAGCAGATTCTCTTCTTCTTTGCAGACAGCATAGAGCAGACCACAGCTTGACTTCATACTTGAGTCCTGGGATAATGGGGGGAACTACCAGAGCTGGGAGAGAATACATTACTGTCATAAGTCTCCTGTTTGTGGTAATGTGCTATGGCAGCTAAGGAACCAATATACCAAAGTCAAGGAGCTTCACATAGGAGCACTGTTGATGCCCCAGGGGAGGAAGTAGGAGCCACAGAAAATATAACCCAGGCCTGGCCTGCTAACACTCTGATCAACTACTGTGTTCCCCATTAGCAGAACCTCATTAAATTCCTCACATGGTACCCCAGAAATATGTACAGCTCCCACAGACACTAATAAGGTGGTTCAAACATACCAGATTTTGGAAAGAGGACTAGAGAAGAAATAATTGATATGGGAAACAAGGAATTGAGAACACTGATGTAATATGCATCCCTCTATAAATTAGCACTTAGAGATTAAAACTTCACAACATCTTGCTATAAGCTTAAGGAGTAAACTCCGTCTTCCAGATATCAGTAATTTTGGAGAGAACATACCCCCTACAGGAAGTGATTGTAGACATAAGTTCTGGGTTCAAGTTAGTAAATTTAAGCTGAATGAAATGCCTGTGTTTTTAAAGGCTGAAGAAACTCCAAGAAAATATAAAGACTAAGCTACTAGTGTGATTTTTCAGGTGGAACTGGTACACACTTTATACCCCATGGGTAGTTGATGATCTGCACATTTGGGTAAATTCAGGTTTCCAAATATCCAATCAAGTGAGTATTTGAGCTTGCCTATAACTTCTTATAACAAGATGCTTTGAGAAGACAAGCATTTGGCTAACTCCCATCACCTCTTAACTATTTAGTACTCCAGAACTTCAAGCTCATGAAGGGACAGTCTTTCTCTAAGGTGTGTGCTCTCAAATGCTACATGAAAACCTGCTGTTGACCAAAATTGTCAAAGTACAGAAAAGTGGCTCTTGCACCTTATGGTCTGGATTTTTTTTTTCTTTTCTAAAATTTTTATTAGAAAGAATACTTGACAGACATAATATGGTGTGCAATGGCATCTAATTTGCACAAAGTATATATTTTGTATACTTGTGTAATTATTTCACAACACCTCATAATGAAAACAACTATTTCAAAGTGCTCCATTATGTGAAACTTTGGAGAAATAGAGCCTCCTTAAAATTTCCCCATAGGAAATTTCACACGTAAAATATTAGAATGAGTTGAACCTGTTTCTGAACCTTCATCTTGGAGGGCTTTTCGCTAAAGTAATGCATTTTTCCAGAACTGGCTTCTCCATTGAAATATTGATTTTTGAAATACACCTCCACACCCTGTTGGAGTTAATGAGCCTCTCTTACAGTTTTTGGTCTCTTGTGGAAATTGAAGTAGGAAGTACACAAGCCTCAAATCAGACTGACCTGCACGTAAATTCAGATTCTGTACCTAACTGGTGGCCCTTGCTGCTCTGTGAAGCTACATTGCTTATATGTAAAACAGCTGATCATATGGGATTACAACAAGGATTAAGGCGAATCCTATCAGCAAAGTGCTTAGCCAGTAGTGGGTGCTTGGTAACTATTTAGCGACCATGGCATTAGCAGATTGCCACAAAGCGAAGGAGCTGAGGAACTCCAATGGCAGCCTCACAAAGTTGTTTGCTGTGATCATCCTGGGCTTTCCAGCCCTCCCTTCCCTCCTTCCTGTTTCTACTATCTGCTTTCTTCAAACTTTGTCTGTATTCCGAATTTGTACTCCCCCATTCCCAACAATGTACTTTGTTTCCCACCATGCTTTTCCTTGGCTGTTAGGTGCCCCAGAGAGAGCCCAGCAGGATTTGGCCAAATGCTACCTCCCCATCTCCTTCCCCAAATTAAACACAAGCTCTGACTTGGCAGGCTAGGTTCATCTTACCCGGCCCCCAGGACCTGTGTGGGATAAGGATCTAGGCTGTTGCTAATTGAAATCAGTGACCCTGGCCTGATTCCAAATATTAGAAAAAGACAGAGCTACCCTCCTCATGTTGCCTGGTCATCCTTCTGTCTCCCTTTTCTCCAGAGTTGAATGAATCCATTTGTGTGAGCCCTTGAAGTCCATCTGATCAGTTGCTCACTAGGTAGGATGGAGCATATGCTTTTGAGCTTTGCCATTTGCTCATATTGGCAACAACAGTAACGCTAAAAGTGTGATGGATAAAAACATGAATGATGTGTAGCCTGGAGTCAGGCATTGAGCAAAGGCCAGATGGAAATATTTGTCTGTGTCCTCTCTTTGGACAAGTGATACAGTTTCTTTTAAATGTTTTTCTCAGGTAAATTGTTCCATCTTATTAAAGAATCACTGCTGGTGGGGGCAGATCATCGTATCCAGAACATTTATATTAATCTGAATGCATCAGGCTGTTTATAATTCTGTCATAACAGTCACTTCCTGAAATCAATGTTTCTTCTAGAGATCCTTTTAAAATACAGTAGAAAAAGAAAATGTTGATGAAAAATGTGTTTTATGCAACTAAAAAATTATCTTAGAAAACAAAAGAACAGGGCCCATCTATCCCAGTGACATAGGTAAATAGTGTATAGTTATGGATTATCAAACCCTAAATCCTATTTAAAACGAAATATTGTGCTCAAGAAGCAGTTGCCATAGTGGGAAAAAGATTGTTTTCAACTCTGTGTGATCACAACATTCAAGGAAGAAGATCTTCATCAACAATAGAACCTTCATGTCTTGTGTGGTAGCCTGTATTCCTAGCCCTCAAGAAGTGGAGACAGGAGGATTGCATGTGCAATGCCAGCTTTAGACAACCTGGGTTACAAAGCAAGAGCCTGCCTCTAACAAGTAAACACAAGTGACAATGACCCTCCTTCAGAGCTGGCTGTCACTAGAGCCCATGTTGGAGAAGAGTGTCTCTGTCATAGAATTACTAAGATCTCTGTTTTTGCACAAGACAGAGATAATTTATAATGGTGCACACAAATACATGTTGTATATTAGCTTCCCGTTACTATATTGAATACCTACACATGATAACCATTTATTGAAGAAAAGGTTTACTTTCATTCACAGGTTGAGAACTTTAATTCTATGGCTATAAGACCACACTGTTGGGGACCTATGATGAACCACATACCTCCATAGCACAGAGGATGTGGAGCAACACAGCTGTTCACCTCACGGCCAGGACATGAATGAGAGGAGACAGGATGGGGATTAATAGCACATCTCAACAACCCAATGACTTTCAACGAACTCTACCCCTTAAGTGTTCTACAGTTTCCTCATAGTGGTGTTACTTTCTAGAGACCACATTTTCAACATATGATTCTTCATAACACACCCTGATCAAAAGCCCATCAATTCTTGACTATAACTGTGGGTTCTTTAGAGAGTGGAGAGACCAGGAAAATCTAAAAGGAAGGATAACTTGCTTTTAATGGAGAGAAAAATGTGTATGAGTGTTTTGCCTGGACAGCAGTTACTAAGATGAACTTGTCATAGAAGTTATCTTTTAAGGAAACAGAATTGGGATTATACTGGAAGTGGGGTTGGGGTGAGGGGAGGCAGAGGTGGTGTTTTATCAGAATAAGGAAATCAATGCAAAGTAGAAACAGAAAATCAGTGTCAGTAAAACTCCTCTTGTTGCAGAATGCTATGTAATATCATAGAATAGATGTAGCTTTTTCAGACTTCACCAGTACCCTTTTCCTATACCCATAATTCCATTGCAAGAAGTGTCTGCAAGACAGGGAGAGATGTGTTTGCTGAACGAGTGAGGGTATCCTAAGACCCTGATGTGTTAACTCATCTGATTATCTGGGACAGTTTCCTGTGATCGATATCACAAATTATCACACATTTTGTTGCTGCAAACAAGAGAATGCTCTTCTTTCCTGGCTCTGGAGAACAGGAGTGCGAATCCAAGTGTGTGCAATAGCAGCCTCCCTCCACAGCCTTTAGGTCAGAGGACAGGGTCTCCCCACAGCCTTCAGGGCAGAGGACAGAGTCCCTTCACAGCCTTTGGGGCAGAGGACAGCCTCCCCCCACAGCCTTCAGGGCAGAGGACAGGGTCCCCCCACAGCCTTCAGAATAGAACCCTTCCTTGCTGTCTCTAGTCTCAGTGGCTCCCAGAGTTCTTGTCTGGCCTCCATTCACTTCTTCATACAACCTTGTGAGTCTGAGTCTTGTCCTTTCCTCTTGGTTTCGTACCTCTCTGCTATTTTCTTAAAAAGACACTTACACTGGAGTTGGAACCCACCCAAATTTATCTTAAGATCCTTGTCTACATGTTTAAAACTCATTTTTTTTATCTAAATAAAATAGCATCACTATTCCCCAGAAACATGATGTGGATATCTGTTGGAGTATTATTTTAGCCTACTATGTACTCTTGAGAGCCCCGTTATGACTTGGCCCTTTTACAGATGAGAAACTTAAGAGAGAACCTTAAATTATTTGAGTGAAATACTGAATTAACATGACAAACTTGAACAGAAAATTCTTACACATAAGCTTTGAAGGAAAATCAAGAATGTCCTGTTTACAAGATTGTCCTAAGTATTCTTTAGTCTATTATTTAAAAAACACAAATAGAACTCACATCAAAATGTAATATGCTTAAACTTGCAGTATTAGAAATAAAAAAATCACATGCATACCTTCCACAGGCTTCAGAAAATGCAAATGATGTCCCCACTGCCATGGGAATAGTAATTCAGAATTGTATTGCAAAGAGACAAGACAGAACCCCACTTCAGCCTGTGGTGAGCGAGACTATTGGGGAAGCAGAGATATAAGCAGCAAGAGAAAAGTAATAATTAACATTTTTGGAGTATTATAGACCAGTTACAAGTGGGAGGTGCTTGCCATGTGCTAGAGCATTCCATTCTATTAAAGAAAAAAATACATCAAATACTTATCAAAGTTAATAAATGTTGAAATGGTGCAGGTGACTGAGAGTCACAAACCTCTGCTCTGATTACCAGTGATGCCACTCTGAAAGTGGAATGGAAGCAGCAGGTAGAGTAAAGAGTGCATTCATCCTAGGTGAGAGTCCAGAATAACAGCACTACCGCAACTACGAACATTACGCATGCTTGGGTTTGAAGGTAACTGAAATACGACTGCAGGGGCCAGGGTCAAGAACACAACACAAAGCTTAAAAGGCAAGGAATAATTCTAAAGGGGAGATGATGAAGTGTCTCCATTTACTGTGCTGCACAGCACCCAGGGCCTTGAGAGGCTTAGTGAGGGCCAGAGGAACCTTCCTCTGGTTCCTGCCATTATTCTTCTGACTGTTGCCCCTGATTTGTTGACTGGACTTGGAAACATCTCTGCAATGGTCTCAGTGAGGTGTCCTGCACCCTCTTCAGCTTCTATTGATTGCTTCTCTCCTTTTCACTCTTCTGCATTCCGCCAAATTCTTTGTAAGATACACAAGTTTGAAGATTAGGCCATAGATTTCATCTGTGATTTGACAGATTGTGGTTTCTCCAAAAATACCCATTTTACTACTATTATTAATACCATGCTGTACTGATAAAGTTTGGTTATGAGTTACATTTTGCTTTTAATATTTTTAAATATTCAAAATTCTGGTGAGTCTATACAATAGGTTGTCTTAGGTACTTTTATATTGCTGTGAAGAAATACCAGAGCCAAACGACTTTGCAAAGAAAGAATTCAGTTGGGGTTTACAGTAATAAAGAGTGGATCCATTACAGCAAGGAGAATGGCAGGCAGACATGGTGCTGGAGCAGAAGCTGAGAGCTTTCAATATAATCCACAAGAAGGAAGCAGAGACAGACAGACAGACAGACAGACACACACACATACACACAGAGATAGAGAGAGAGAGAGAGAGAGACAGACAGACAGACACACACACACACACACACACACACACACACACACACACACAGAGACAGAGACAGAGAGACAGAGAGAACTAAGGGGGAACCTCAAAGCCCCCTCCAGTGACACACTTCCTCCAACAAGGCCACACCTCCTGATCCTTCCCAAACAGTTCCACCAGCTATGGACCAAGCATCCATATATATGCATCTGTAGGGGGTATTCTCATTCATGCCACCACATAGGTGTTTTCACATTTACTTAAATACTTACAGGCTTAAATATGATCCTATGTAAAATACAATGAAAGCAATAACAATCAATTACATTTGAAAATGAAAAATAAATTTTTGGTGGAATAAAGGTATATTTTGTTTCTTAATTATCTACAACACATATTATGGACAATAGCTCTTTAAATGAATAGATATTATATCCACACGACATGGTTTTATTTATTTTATATAATTAAAATTTTTGGAAAGGGAGGGCTAAATAAATTATCGAGTTCATCACTCTACTTTTTCGAGTTGCAAAAGCAATCTTCATAAAATTGCAGAGAGCTACCAAAGCTTCATTTCCTTCATCTTATGGCAAATGATACATGGTTTTGCATCCTGGTTATTTAAAAAACAAAACATATCTAATGACCACTGGATCTGGAAGTGAGGTTAATGGGGTTCCACTCATTTGAGGTGGCTCCTGGAGCCAACAAGCTTTAAGTTCACATGAAAGTTTGTGTAAGAAAAACCTATCTTTCCCAAAGTGTTGCATCGGATACTTACTGAACAAGTCTAGTCCATGGTCTGGTCCATAAGGAGAGAGAACAAAGGGATAAAAATGTCAACAAGCTCAGACCCACATATATCTCCATTGGAAAAGAGAAAGATGTGCGGTCCTTCAGCTAAGTGTTCTGAATTTCAGAGAACAACAATAATGTATTAAAATATTTATCACATATTTCTCAATAAGAGGGTAAATAAATAATTATGGATGCAGTTAATAATGAGTCACAGACATAGAAGAGGCACCTTCATGCTCAGATGTGGAAGAACATTCTGAGCATTTACTATTGTTTCCAGCAGAGAAACAGGACAAATGCTGTTTTAAATTTCAGTTCCAAGGCATGCTAGAAAAGAACAAAATGTGCTAATCTTAAGGTAATAATCTTTTAAAGAATTATCTGTTTGTATGCCATGTTTTGAAATTCCATAAGTACCTTAGTACCTTTGTGGTTGACCAGACTTACCTATACTGTCCAGAAATTGTGATTTACTTTTTTTTTTTTTTTTTTTTTTTACTGTAAAGCTACTAAAATGTTCAGTGTTTCAAGCCACAGGAGATGGAACAGAGCCCATTAAAGAGGAAATAAGTGGCCAGAATCAGCTCAGCCATACTAACCAAATGCACATCCTCAGATGGAGACCCACGGTTGGCTCTTTCAGATGCTATTTTCAAAGTCTTCACAAAGGACTGCATGGTGATTATATGTATTCATGATGTGCATATCGTGTGCTCAGCTCAAAGGATATTTGAATGATGCATTGAGAATTAGTCCTAAAAAAGGATTCTGCATCTGTAAACTGCTTCATCTCTGAGAATGGGAAGGAAAAAAAATATGGCTTGATTTTCTTTAAAAAAAAAAAATAAATAAAAAACCCAACTCATAAAGCAGAGCAGCTTATGTGAGTCTGTGTTAATGCCCCATTACACACAGACACACTGAGGATAATCACATGCATTCATGTCCACACAATCACATGCACACATAAACAACTGTGTGGCGTTGCTTCTCTCTGATTATTTCCATCTTGAAATTCACTTTTCAAATCAAGGAAACCCTCAGCTCTGGCTCAGAGGCTTTCCCCCTTCCTGCAGCAAACCCTGACCTCACAGAGGGCCTGAGAAAGCTGTCTCCAAGAACAAGTGTTTGCTCTAAGTCATCTGTTGCCCAGTAGACCTCTTTGTGTTACCTGTGTGATGTACAGTGTGTCTATATACATTAAACTATGTGTAACTTAGCTGTCCATTTCATTCTTGCTTCTCATATCTGTCACTGATGACATCCTGGAAGAAAGTCCGATAAATCACATTCTCCATGATCTTCTGTGTCTCCATGTCTTCTATGGGACCTCAGTACCATGGGACCTGAGGACGGTTCCTGGCTAAAGGCTCCTACTTGGTCTCTTGTGTCACTTATTCTGAGAGGCTCTTATTTTATACAAGCAGCTGTTGCCTTCTGACTAGAAAGAGGTGGTGACTGGTGTTTTAGATGTACCTGCTGAAGTGCATTCCTTGTGCCACCTTTAAAAAAATCAGGCTCCTGAAATGGCTCAGTCAATATGGTACCTGTCACATATGCATGAGTGCCTGAGTTCAAGTCCCCAGAACCCATAGGAAAACCAGGCATAGCAGCAGTACATGCCACTATGTGTATGGTAGGCATTTGTGGTAGAAGTAAACAGATCCCTGATACTCATTGGTCAGCTGTCTAGATGATTCAGAGTTCAAGGTTCAGTAAGAGACCCCAATCTTAGAAAAATTAAAGGTAGAAAAGACCAAAGAAAGACACCAAAATCAACCTCTAGCATCCAGAAGCATGAAGCTGCTTGGGTACATGTACCTAAATGCATATGTTCACATGCTTATGCTAACATGTATATATACAAGACACCGTACACATACCACACAAAAATTACCAATAATAAAAAATAGAGTTATGAAGAAAAATGTTTCTTCATTCATATGTTAGACAGAGACAATGAAAACGAAAATCAGGTTATCCCAATCAAGTCCTGGTGAACTAGTCAACCTCTTGGCTGACCCAGAAACTTACTACAGGTGCATGTATAAGCTAAAATCAGACAGGCAGAACTACCCAATCAAGTTACATGTACAGAAAATGTCCATATTTGTTGTCCATTGCACAGAGACATACTGGTTGTTTGCTATGCTGCCCCATTGTGGTAACAGATAATGGCTCAGAAGTCTTTGAGTTGTCTTTCCTCCTATCTCTCTCTGTACTCTTCAGTGGCTATTGAAATTTCTGATTTCTGCCATCATTGACATATAGGTGTTGATTCACTAGATTACTTCCGTATTTGTAAGCATGCATTGTAATTGCAAATGCCACGTTTTATGCTATTGCAAAGCAACATATTTACCTTGATAGGCCAAATGGCAAAGAACAGTGTTATACATTGGAAGAAGGCATAATGGGCTACTTGGGAAACTCAACCTCAAAGACTTGTAACAAACCCACTGGGTAATTAAGATTGTCCTCACAGTCTCTACCTTCTGGAGGCTTTTTCTCTAAACACATCAGCAATGACTCAATAAACTGGGCAATATATGAAGACAACCCTAAGGATATTAGCCTATTTGTTAAAATATAGTCATTCAAAGCTGTATCATGTACTTGAAATTTCAAGAAGTTTTATTCAAGATGTTAGACTGAATACACTAGATAAGTAAAATGTCCAGAACATATGGGCTACTGCAGGCACTAACTGGGAATGAGTGAACTCTCACGGGAATGTGGAAGTGCCAAAGAAGTGCCCCAAGAAGACCTCATTAGTAAGAATACAGTACATGAGACTCTGAGATAGGAAGATGAGTATGGAGACAACCTGTATAGAAAAGATGAAAATTGAACTTATGAGTGGAGGATTAAATAGAACAACAGGAAATAAATCAGTGAGAGAAAACTGCCTGTTCTTAATACAGAAAGTTCTTCAGAGGAGTGGGGAGGTCCTTTAGCTCTGAAGCTGATTTCAGACTTCAGCCAAAGAATGGTTCTCTGAGTTAATAGAGAAATTTCATCCTCAGTCTGTTCCATTAACCCATAACCAGGAAAAGTGCTGAAGACATGGTGAATCAGAGTCTCACAATGGCAACTCACACTGAATAACCATTTGTTTTGCTATTATTTTGTGCCATCAACTCATGGGATGTCCACAACTTGTATGAGGCATCAAAAATATATTGGATTTCAAATAGTAGACCATAAGAGGTCACTGATCACCAGTGGGCTGGAGGAATTGACTTGTTCACTGAGTTCAATCAAGGAATCTTCTGTTTGCACTCAGTCCATCAGCCCACCTCCAGCAGGCAAGAAACAGCAGAGCTCCAAAGATTGGTTATTTGAGACCTTAGGTATAAGCTCAGTGCATACATATTGGTAGGTGTTTAGGTGTTTAGTGGATATTTTTGACTAGATTAGTGTCCCCCAAAAGCTCACTGACTGGCAAGTATTGCCTACAAGGCAATACTGTCAAGGGATCTGTGAGAAGACACCTGGTTAAGGGCTCTGTGGTATCTCCATAATCTCTTAGAACTGATTGCTCAGGTGACTTTAGTATGACAAATTGAAAGTTGTGTTTGGGTTATGGAATTTGTCTTACATCCAATATAGCCCATGCATTTCTCAGGTTTTCTGTCTTTCTCCTTGTGTTCAATGTAATTAAGTAGCACTCAAAGTAGTTTAGAAGGTTCTGACCACTGGTTATGGTTTGGTTCAGATTTCCTCACATTCCATTTTTTTCTATTGTATTGCTTTTTTTTTCACTACATATTTAGTTCCTAAGCCTTATTTCCCAGTTTCTTTTAATTTGGCCAATATATTTCTTGTAGACTTGCTCCTGCCTACTTCCTACCCAAATAAAATATGTGATTTGCAGAGAACTAATGAGCTCTCCCCAAGGTTATACAATGTTTCTTCTTTAGCAGTCTCTTCCTCCACTCTGTGACACTCCAAATGACAAAATTGATCCTCTGAAATGTTTGACACCACGGACAGATCTTAAAGATGAAATTGATTTATAATAAGAAAACGTAAAATTTGGTTCATCCAAGCTATAATGAATAAATGATGTAATCAGGACTAGATTAAGTGAGCTCCACCATGTAATTTAATATTACTCAGGCACATACAATTTGGGCCATTTTTTAAAAATAGTAAACACTTTTTGTGCCCTTCTCAGACCATCCCATTTCTTGGCATTCTGGACATGCAGACTGTCCACCACAAGCACTTAGTCTCTCTGCCTGAGGCTTTCTGAGGCTATTGGAGATTGCAGCATTCATACAAGGCAGGCCCCACTGCTAGCAATCCAATATTTGAGTATATTCTCTGCACAAGGCCTACAGGAGTTGGTGCTAACTAGAGCAGCACTCCCCTGATTGGGTGGAACAGCTCACATGCTCACACTGTCATCCAGTGGATCCTGGCAGGACTGGGCTTCCCATGATCATGCAGTACCCACCCTCTGCACCGCCACTGCCTGTATGGCTTCAGTTGTACCCTCTCCTCATTCCTCCTCCACTCATGGTTCTTTTTGAGATCAGTTAGTGAAGAAAGGCATCGTTCCTTCCCAGTCCTTATTCAGAGAAAACTTAGAAGATTCCCCATTTGGAGATCTGCTAACTCAAGCAAAGGCTTGAGCAATTCAAATGTGTCTTCATGACAATTGTCATTTCCTTCCTCATTGGCTTATTCCATGTCTGAATTGCAGAATAGTTTCTATGATTTAAATATCTATTCCTGGGTCTAGAGAGATGGCTCAGAGGTTAGGAGCACTGACTGCTTTTGCAGAGGACCTAGGTTCAGTTCTTGGCACTCACATGGTGGATCACAACCTCTGAAACTCTAGTTGCAGGAGATATAATCTCTCTTCTGGCCTCTGTGGGCATTAAGCATTCATGTGATACACATATATACATGCAGGCAAAACACTAGTGTACAATAAAAATAACTGTGAAACATATTTATTTCTTGTTCTTTTCCTTCCTTTGCTCATCCCTCCCTCCTTCTATTTCTCTTTCTCATCCCTCCCTCTTTCTTTTGCTCCTTCCCTCCTCCCTTCAGGCTCTTGATATTTGGATTCTTGCTTATAGCCACTAGAATGAGTATCTTATATACTTGAAATGAAGTCAGTACTATCTTCATTGACCTGGCAAGATAGCTTTCCTTGATGACAAGCTAATATCTTGCTTCATAATGGTGGCTGTGAGACTGTCTTGTTAGGACAGAGGCTAAGGTGGGATCATCTTTAATGACAATGAAAACACCTCATAAAACCTGAATCCTCAGCTTTACAGGCACGAGTCTGGAATTCTAGCAGATGGAGACTTACTAAATCAGTCAGTGAAAAATTATATCAGTTGAAGTGCCATGTTCCTGGCAGTCCACAAAACCTGATCATGTAGGCGATTTGGAGGCCATTTCCTTAACTCTTTAATTGGCCGTTCCAGTGCTAGAGACAGTAGCTAATTGCCTGTAGGTCACTGTAGTCCTGCAGCTTAGGTAAATGTATATTGTCATGTGTCACATTTTCATATGATTCTTTTGCATAGGTTGGTGAAAATGATTGCTGCATAATTAAAATTAAGACAAGGTGGGAAAAGTGATTCAATTAAAGCCCTGAAGCCATTGCACAAATTACCTGATGTACCCAAAACTAATGAACAGTTATAACTGTTTTTTTTTTTTCTTTTTCCTTCTTGTTCTTCAATCCTACATGCCTCATGGATGCCGGGGACTCTTTTCAGGTTCCTGTGGTTGGATACTGAGTGGACAAGAGCCAGGAGCCTTTAAAGCACACATTTGCAGAAACTCTGTGGATGAGGACTTACAGTGAAAGGAATCCTACAGGAATCCAGGAGGTCTCTCTTCAGCCCGGTGTGATTCTGAAAACATCTGCAATATTTCAGTCCACATGGAGCAAGTATTCCATACCAAGATGAATGATGACAGTGAACATAAATGACATTTGTTACACCCCAAACACCCCTTGTTTTACATCATTTATTTTCTGAATCTTCCAAAGTGTCAAAGGGAGCACTCAATTGGAAGCAAGAGTGAGAACTTTGTGATGCCATGTTTAACAACAATTTTAATTACTTGATGTTGTCATGACAACTAAATACAAATTTGTTTACACAAAAGCAAGCAAAAGTATGGTAAAAAGTGCAGAAGTGTCAGGTAGGTTACACGTCGGTGTCTCCTGGTTTCTATGTATGAGGAATAGGTTGTTGTCATTTACCCTAACTTCAGGCAGTTTGAAAGAAGTGATAGCCTTTGTTAAATATAAATAGCAAAATGGGGTGAGACTTAATGTTCTCAGGTTCCTGAGTTGAAGTAAAACTCCATTTGAGACAATGTCAGGAAACTAATAACCTCCAACTGCCTATGATTGCTGCCACTTATCAAGTGCCAGGAATTTAAAATTTTAAGTATATTATTTTTTCGGGGGGGGGGGGAGGTCGAGACAGGGTTTCTCTGTGTAGCTTTGGAGCCTATCCTGGAATTCGCTTTGGAGACCAGGCTGGCCTTGAACTCACAGAGATCCTCTTGCCTCTGCCTCCCAAGTGTTGGGATTAAAGGCATGCACCACCACCGTCTGGCAATATATTATTTCTTATGCTCATGGTGTCTTGTTTTTGTTTTTTGTTTTCTGTTTTTTTTTTGTTGTTGTTGTTGTTTTTGGTTTTTCGAGACAGGGTTTCTCTGTGTAGCTTTGCGCCTTTCCTGGAACTTGCTTTGGAGACCAGGCTGGCCTTGAATTCACAAAGATCTGCCTGTCTCTGCCTCCCGAGTGCTGGGATTAAAGGCATGCACCACCACTGCCCGGCTTGCTTATTGTATCTTGGAAGAATTACTGTTGTTTCACTTTAGAATTGAAGAGACTGAGTCCCAATAAAGAATGAATAATTTCACCCTGCTTCTGCATGCTGTGGATATTGCTCTGTGTAAATAAAGTTCTGATTGGCCAGTGGCCAGGCAGGAAGTATAGGCGGGACAAGAGAGAAGAGAATTCTGGGAAGTAGAAGGCTGGAGAGAGACACCACCAGCCGCTGCCATGAGAAACAACATGTAAAGACACTGGTAAGCCACGAGCCATGTGGCAAAGTATAGACTAACAGAAATGGGTTAATTTAAGATAGAAGAAGTAGATAACAAGAAGCCTGACACAGCCATACAGTTTCTAAACAATGTAAGTTTCTGTGTGTTTACTTGGTTGGGTCTGAGCGACTGTGGGACTGGCGGGTAAGAGAGATTTGTCCTGACTGGGCCAGGCAGGAAAACTCTAACTACATCTGCACCCACACCTGTAAGAGATGAAACTCCCTCGGGCTTAGTGCTTCTGTTGGCACGTAACAACTACCTTGAGAGTAATGGCTTAAAACCAGCCTTCTTGTTCCCTGGAATGATTCTGTGGGGGGGGTTTGGGTTGATTTCTCTTCTTTGTCCCATGCAATTTTGGCTGAGTTACCTGGTATTATGATCCAGCTGTATTGCCTAGGATGTCTAACGTTCACTTGTGGAGCCTGGGAGACCTTGCCTGGAAAGCTGAGCTCAGCTGGCATGCAGCCATGGTGAGGCTTTCTTCCTGTGTAGTTTTAGAGCATTTCCTCTCCACAAAACCTTTTGATGGGCTCTCTCTAGTGGAGTCGCAGGACTAACCTTACACATCCAGAAGAATAGGTGGATGGTGTCAGTCTTCAAATGGCACAAGCCTGCAGCTTACAGGCTTTTACTTGAGCAAGTCCACCCCTAGTGTCCAGCCAGTCCACAAAAAGTCACAACACCTGGAATTTCAGTTGCCTTGGGGCCATCTCTTCCATAATGTGTGGTTCCAAAGAAGACACTTTACTAAGCTGCCACACCAAAGACTCTTTCTCTATGACAAGGTATATCTGTATCTGCTGTCATTCTTCCTCGCCATTATGCTCCTTGCACCTACCACAAGACCTGGAATGTGACAGGCCATCAGTAAACGTTCTTCCATTAACTGTTGTTAAGTGGTTAAGAGACTGTGAGATAAAGAACTCTATCAGGCACATTTGCAAGATGGATTTCCTGGTAGTGATTTTGGGTAGACTGGAACTAAAGACAATGCAGTGATATAAAGTATTCCAGTGGTGTCTGCAGATGAACGAAGAGAGAGAGAGACTGCCTTCCTGTTCTCTGGGGGCATCGATGAACCAGCAAGAATCCAGCCTGTACTAAGGTCTTCATTTGAATTAACTCTTTCCTGAACAGACAGAGAGACATTGTTGAGTAAGAATAGCCATCCCTCTGTATCTGTGGAGGCTTGGTTCCAGGACCCCCACCAATGATTAGCTTTGTAGGTATGTATTCAGCACCATCAAAAAGAAAACATTATCCATATTTTCTTTCATGATTTCCCTTTGTAGTTTTCACTGTATGCTTTGGTAAAGTTTTGTTCACAGCCCAGGGATACTTTTGTTGTTTTAAGAATATTCAGAAATATTTGTCTGCACTTGGGTTAGGGAGAAGGGACATTGGAAATTCCAGTGAGAGAGAAAACTGGATAAATAAGAAGTAACATGTAAGAAAACCCTAAATAGAAAATGAAGCATAGAGAACAATCAAGAGAAGAGCTTCTCCCCTTCTTCTTCCCAGAAATAGTTGAGAGAGACTGGGTTGACTATCAAAAGGAAGCAAAGATAGGTGATGCAGTCACGTTGATAGTGCACATTTATGAGAAGGCTGTCAATGGGCACCGTGAAGGCACCTCGTGCAGTATCCTGTGGCCACTGAAGATGCAGGAGAGATGAAAGAGAAAGCTGCAGGGCAGCACCTCAGAGTGCTTCAAAGGAACGTCATGCATGTGATGCTATTTTTAACTTCTGATAGAACGTATTTAATCTTTACATTGAGCAAATGTCCTCATATATATGAGAGAGAACAATCCACCAACCCATAAATATATTGCACTCTTCTTTGTGGACACCAAGGAGAAGGAAGTAAATGGGATGCTTCATTGTTGTAGACTTGAAACTATACTTTATGGTGACTTTAGAAACTGCAGTGTGCATATGGGTCTGATCAACAAGATGAGAACAAGATTTGTCCATTTAGGTACAGGTGAGCATGAAAGTAATAAAGGTATACTACCTGCAAGCTTAATATTCACAGTTGTAAATATGTATGTTTTTGCTTTCTCTGCTTCCTACCTATATGAGCAGCTGGAATGGTCAGAGCACAAGTTCCCATGGGTGAGTACACTGCAGACATGTTCCTGTGTCCTTTCATACAGTCAACGTGCATTCAGATTTTTGGTCTTCCTCACCTGAGCTCTTTTGGTGATACTTGAATTGGATTTCCATAAGGTCTTTCATTACAGCAGGCAGTGATTTGCATGAAAGCAATTCATGGGCACTTATGTGAACTGAAGGTATGGAAATACTTTAAATCAGGAATGCCCACTGGAAAGTTTGGGACATGTGAAATCTTATCCTTAAAGCTCTTTGCTTTATACTAATAAAAAAAGGATGGCTTGGATAGTATATCTAAACAATAGATTTGTTAAAGAAAAAAATAAGCGGCCAACCTTTGGGATCTTGAAACTTTTCTTTTAAAATGGGAACTTTCACCAAAAATAACCTCTCTGAAAACCTACTTCAGTTAACTATGTTTGTTGACAAGATGTTACGAGCCAAACCAAGCATTACAGTTGGACTTCAAAACCCTTCTTCTAAGAGGAAAAAGAACATTAGAAACTTTTAAAAAACCTTCCTTGCTTTAAAAACCATCAAAACATCTGCTTGAAAAATAATGTTGATTCTTTTATTGCTGTTGGCGACAACAGAAAGAACAGCCTGTCAGATGTCTGTTTGGGGTGAGTACCTCCAAAAGACTGAGCAGCCCCCAAAATATTAGAGGTAAGTGAGGAAGGGGTCGTTCAAGCTTCCTCACAGCTTTGGCATCACAGCTGTGGTGATTGGCGGGGAGCTGATGTGGCCTGACAACAGAATTCCAGTCCAGATCCACTGGGCAAGGTCTCTAGGGAAGACAGGTCATCACTCTACAGGACAAGTGCAGAGCTAATGATGATCTTCCTTGGCTGATCTTTCCTAAGATGACCAAAATTCAGATGTGAGAACTTCCCTAAGCTTGGTGTTTATCCCGCTCAGATGTGGCAGGAGGGGAATAGTGTGCTGCAGCAGAAGACACCACAAAAGAGAAGCAGTTTTACATGTTCTCACCCAGAAAGTGAAAGACAGACCACAGATCCGTACACAGTGCATGAGGATATTGTTCATGGAGGCCACTTTGTAAGCCCCAAACCATATTCTATGCCTTGGGCAGGGAACATAAATGTTTCTATCCTCAGAGACAAAAACCTAACAATATGAGTGATAAATAATAGGGGAAATTATCATAGTAATGCTATACAGTAACATGAACATTTGCTGAGTTTGAAAGGAGACAAAGACACTGAGAAGAGGAGACATCAAGTGATCTTTTAATCCTGCTGTCCTAAAGGATGGGGAGAGACAAAGTACTAAGTCTCAGGAATCAGGTGGCTTTCCTGATCCCAAATATCTCAAGTGGATCACTCTTCCTCTTCCTTCTCTTCCAGTATACAGAAAGAAACTATCAATGGTCATTTTCAAAAGTTTGCCTTTGCTGTTAGTACTTTGGTGTTCCTGAGAGCCCTAGAGAGACTCCAGCAAGCATTCAAGCATTCCAAGTCCTGACGGCCGCCTGATATTTGTAGGGGAGAGTCAGACTGTCAGACCTCTTATGAGAATCCTGTACTAGTGTAACAGGAGAGAAAGCCTGCCTCATTTCTGAAATGAGAAATTGGAGTTCTGAGAGTACCCACATAGCTAAATTTCTGGTTGTCATGATGAAGTAGTGAACTACAGTGGGATCATGTGGCCCCCACCTTCTCTGAAGCATCAGCATCTAAAAGATGTTCAGGAATCATCAAATGTTCTGCAGACCACATTCCATTTCAGAATGAAGAAACTTTCTGTGGGCTGCTTGAGATGAATCAGCCAATAAAGATAAGTGAGTTCCTGGCATGTGGGGGTGCCCCCAGTGCCCCCCCCCATGCACACAAACTAAATAAATGAATCCATGTCATTTTAAAGAACGTTTTCTGAACTCAGTGCTGACAGAGGAATGGCATTTCTTCTTAGTCACTCGGACTGAAGTCCACCACTGATGCTGTTGTTGGTGGTACCCCCTGCATCCCTCTTTCTTGGGCTCTCTATTGCTTCATATTGGAGTCTGGCAAACCTAGGTGGAGAAGCTGGACATCTTTGAGTTGCTGCCAAGCTCCAGCACACTGTTCTGACTGGAAAACTATTATTCTCAATTACAATTTCACATCACAATTAGATTTTAAACAAATTCTCTATTTTTATATTTGGAGAGTGGAATAGAAAAGATGACTTTAGGGAACATACAAGCAGTTATGGTCTTAAAATTATTTTGATACTGTGTAGATAGATTCCTGTTGTCAATTAGACAGTAGAAACCATTAAACCTGATGTTTCATAATCCTGCAGTATATATGTATATATATATATATATGTATATGTATATGTATATGTGTATATATATATATATATATATATATATATATATATATGATTTATCAAAAGTCTAATATGGCCAGCTGTGAGAAAAGTTGAATCCACTTTTCTGACTCCCTTGGGCAGTTTTTAGAGCTGAACACTGTAGCCTTAGATTTTTAACATTGTCTGACTCTGAGCTTTTGTCATCAGACTTTAGGGCAAAAATGCTTTTGAACTAATGTTACCCCATCATTTATTCAGAGGGGTGAAAAATACTTATGGTATCATAAATTTTCTTATTGATTTATTTACCAACATGTTCTCAAAATCTGTCTTTTGGGGACGGAAGAAGCCTTAGTTTTACTAAGGGACAACACGAAGACAAACTCTGTCCTACTAATACTGTGCTCTCTGGAAAGAAACAGAAATAAACTTATCAATAAGTATCAATGAGTGCTTTAGGGGAAACAAAAACAGTCAGTGGCAGGAAGAGGTGCCAAGCTGGGAGGCAGTGCTATGGCAGAAGAGGGAAGAGGGTGTCTCATGTCCTAAACTCATAATTTAGCTGGAGAAAAACCTGAAGAAAATAATTTCAGGAGGAGGGATCAGGGAGAGCCTGTGTCCACTATTTCACATCGTCCTAATAGACTCTGTAACAGTGAGACTGGAAATGGGCGTTGGAGATAGGGTAGGTTGTCAGGGGAAGACTCTCAAGGAAGTGATGGCTGGTTTGAATATAAAGAACAAAGGACAACCTGGTACAGTGACAGCTATTAATCTCAGCCCTAAAGAGGTAGAGGCAGGCAGATGTCTCCAAGCAAGCCATGTTTACAGAGTGAGACCCTGACCAAAAGAATAAAACCAAAACCAAAAGCTAACTAATACAAAGCAGAGGGCAAAGCTTGGCTAGCTGGGATAGAAAGGGGGCACTAATGACTGTCCCAGATTCCCAACCTTTTTCTCCTTTATATGTTTGTGAGTGTGAGCATTTAAAGGCCAGAGGACAATGTTTTTGGACATTGGCCTTGTGACCTTCAGGCTCTCCCGTCTCTGCTGTCTAGCTCCTTGTAAGAGTAATGGGTTTACAGATGTATACCACTGTGTCTAGATCGTTACAGGGGTTCCTTCAGGAAAAAAAAAAATCATATCATCAGGCTTTCATGTAGGTTCTTTTATCAACTGAGCCGTCCTGCCAGCCCATTCCAGCTTAGTCAAGGTCCATCCTTCCTATCAATCAAGGCCTGTGGTGTAACTAGAAATTTCTGAGCAGGACAGCACTGTGAATAAAGCAAACACCTTCTCCTAAGAAGCTTGTCCTCTCATTGTGGGGAATGAAAAGAAAAAGAAAGAACCATGCACATCCCATTCCTAAAACCCAGGAATGTCAAATGTGGCAAGCAATGGAGAGGAAAGACAGAGCCTAGGAGTAGTGTGTTATTAATGCAGATGAAGAAACCATCTCTCAAATAACAAGATCTGAAGAAGATAAAAAGGCTTTAAGGACCTGAAATAACACAAAACGCTGTGGACACCCAGGGAAGGGACATTCTTTTTTGTTGTTGTTTGTTTTTTTGTTTTGTTTTGTTTTTTGAGACAGGGTTTCTCTGTGTAATTTTGCACCTTTCCTGGAACTCACTTAGTAGCCCAGGCTGGCCTTGAACTCACAGAGATCCGCCCGGCTCTGCTTCCCAGAGTGCTGGGATTAAAGGCATGTGCCATACCATCCAGCAGAAGGGACATTCTATGCTGAGAGATTAGCAAACCAACTGCTTCTGAGGCAGCAGCTTGGTAGTACACTGTAGGAATTACAGAGGAAGCTTTTGCAGAGTCCTTGTAGGTGATCTGAATTCAATTTTAGAGAGAATACTCAGAGGAAATGCACGTGTGTTTAAAAAATGCCGGATGAAAATAAGCAGGATGGGAGGAAAAGATGATGACATGGGTTTTGGACACATGGGGTTGAAGGTATCCACGGGGACATCAGGTATTACTACTCACTATCCAGTTGGATATGTGGAGTCAGAAGTTTTGGCAAGGCTTACAGATTTCATAATCCTTAAAATACAGATGAAAGTTGAAACCAGATGATGGGCAGGATTCCGTTGGAAAATGCAGAGAAAAGAGAATGAAGCCAAAACAGTTTGTTATTTCAAATTCATCTCCCCCTGAACCCATCAAGGACAGCAAATCTGAGCAGACTGTGTCAGAGTCTGCTCATCTGTATTTCCAGAGACTATCAGCGTGGGCCCCTGGGAAATGGTGGCTTTGCTATCACCCTGTCTTCTACAGGAAACACTCTTGGTTTCCAAACACTGAGAGTTGTCTTTGAAGTCAGCCTCCCACTTGTTTTGTTGACAGATAGGAAGAAATAAACAACACTTATCTGTTGTCCACGATGCGGGTCTTTATTATGTACAGGCTATGAATGCCCCCATCAGTGGTCAAGATGGAGAGGGCTGTGGTGGCACTTTTAGACTTTAACAGTCTTCAGTGAGGACTTTGTGAAGAGGCAGGTTCACTCATCACCTTCAGGGAAGAGTCAACTTACTAGGACCAGCTCAGTCTGCTTAATGAAGGGGTCTATACACTCTTTTGTAGAGAAGGCATATATAGATCTTCACTCCAGAGTAAATCCAGACAGTGAGAAATGTATAATTTAGCTACAAGGAAGAAATTATAATACAGCTGAAGATTAATCAGGTTAGCCCACAATTTCAGTTCCTGGGTGCATCTGGAGTGTTATGGCTTCAGAGCCTCTCGGCTGCAATAGGGAATGCAGATTGCTTCAGCTCTATGACGTTGCCATCAGTTCTGGTATCACTGTCACCAAAGAGAGGCATGGACAACAACTGTACAGTCTCCCAGTCCATCAGTCAGGACCATTCACCTAGCCTGGATATGAAGCACTGGAGTGTTCTGTGTGTTGCTGAAAGGAGCGTGAAATGGGAAAACCACTTTGAACTACTGTTTGTTGGGTTTTATTTAAAAGTGAAATAGACATGTTCCTTATGCCCCACCAATATCACTCCTTGGTATTTACCCAAGAGACTGGGAGGTATGTGTTCACAAAACAACAAAAAATGCTTCTGCAAGAAAATACACACCAGCTTTTTTGATGACAGCTCACTCCTCACTCCATCAACAGAATAAACTGTTGTGCTTATTAATACAACAAATAGGTGGATCTCTAAACCATTATATTGAACAAAAAAAGAACCAAGTTTTTTAAAAAGTATGCACAATATTCTATATTCCACATTGAGATAGGAGAAGACAAAGTTAAAATAAGGTGTCAGAAATAAAAAAGAACCTCCTACAGATGAATAATTGATAGGAAGGGAACAGAGAACTCTCTCTGTGTTTATAGGCATATTGTGTGTCTTATTTTGATAGTTTTATGGACTCATCAAATTCATAGAATTAAATCTTTACCTTTTAGTGTATGTAAATTATATTTGAATAAAAGCTAAAGTTTAAAAGTATTAGTTGAGCTGGGCGGTGGTAGCCCACACCTTTAATCCCAGCACTCAGGAAGCAGAGACAGGTGGATCCCTGTGAGTTGGAGGTCAGCCTGGTGTACAGAGCGAGATCCAGGACAGGCACCAAAACTACACCGAGAAACCCTGTCTTGAAAAACAAACAGACAAACAAAAGTACTATTTAATTTTTTCCATTGCTGTGATAAAACACTTAACCAAGCAACTGAACTCAAGGATTTATTTGAGATATTGGGCTCATGGGTCAAGAGGGTTTTAGTTCATCCTAGAGTGGGGAGCCTGGCTGTAGGAGCATGAGGCAACTGGTCATGTTTTCCTATGCAGTCAGTCAGGAGGAAAAGAGGGGACAGAAACGTAGCTAAGCTACATGACTTCAAGTTATGTCCCAGTGACCTTTCTCCAGTGAGGCGCCTGTACCTAAAGATTCCACAATATTTTCAAGCTGTGTCGCCAGCTGGGGGCCAAGTATTCAAACCAGCGCTAGTGGGGAATTCATTGCATTCAAATCACATAAACATTTAATAAAATTTCTGAAATAGTAAGAAGATAAAGAAGTCAAGCTTGGTGATGCACACCCAGTATTTGGAAGGCTGAGGCAGGTAGACAGAGTTTAAGGCCAGCCTAGGCTACATACAAGAACAACTCAAAAGACAAAAAAGAAGATAATGTTTACCTATACTTACAAAAATTTCATTTTTAAAATGCCACTTGGGTTGGATCCCATTTGGACTTCAATCCCAGGAATGTAAAGTGTAATTATCTGTTCATTACTACTCTTTCTAATCCCTCGAAGATTCAATCATTGCCGTAAACATATAAAGCAGACAGCTGCTAAGAGAGAGAAACAACTTTATTGGTGAAAAATGTAGGAAAACTTAGAAGTTTGCCCCCTCTCCCTTGAAAATATCCAAACAGATTTTCTCTTTCAATTTGTGGACGAAGGCAGTCTCTTTCAGCTGAATCTTATTAAGGTACTAGAGCATTGTGTAGCCAGATGAGAAAGCTGTGAATCAAAGGGTTCACGACACTTCACTGACAACACTCTCTCCAGGGTTCAGCAGGGAAAAGGAAAGGTGACAGAGACCCGCCTCTGCATTGTACCCCTATCACCTGGCCTTGCTTCTCCAGCCTCCATCCCCACCCACAGCAGCTCAGATGTACCTGAGAACAAGGTGAAAGATGTGACTTTGTGGAAGAGGTCCAGTATAACATACTTCACAACCTCACACTGAAGATAAAATTGGGAACTAAGATTAGCTCTATTGGGAAGTGGGCGGAATGAAAATCCCATTCTCTTTATACTATTAGCTGGTTAGTTTAATATCTTTCTATATTTCAACATAGAAAAGTCACATATTTTGGATCTCATATTTCTCTTTTCTTAACGTTTGCATGCATGTATGTATGTATCCATCATCTATTTATCATATATACATCTAATATGAACCAACAACTGAGCTAGTAGTTTTGTCTATTCTGAGAAATGAACTAAAGACATGAAAAAGATACAATTATGGAGCCATCAGAGGCTACAGCTAATGAATGATTGGAGTTTTGCATTCAAATCACATATGATATCAAGTAACTGAGTGAAGTATTTCAAAGCAGTCAAAATTTAAGCATAATCTGTTATATTAGCAGTTTTTCATGGTAGTAGGCATTTCTTGAATCAAGTTATACATGACACAGTTATACACAGGAGTCCGTGGAACTAGTGAGATCATGGATCTAGAGGTCAACCATCTTCTGCCACCATACTAGACCAGCGCAGTTCCTAACTGTACTCGGAAACTTGTCATCATACCCACAGGTAGGTGTAGATCTCGTGTACCGTCACAGAAGCTTCTCTTTGCATCAGACACAAATCTTTAAGGAAAACTGCAATTGGTCAAAATGCAGAGGTCAGCTTATCATGGGGTGCCTGCTCCTAATAATATATCCACAACACCTCTACCCAAGGCTGGGATACACCATGGAGTAGTTTGTAGGAAGGTTGTTAAGAGCTGGAGGAGCTGAAAGTCTGATGCCAGTGTTTAGCAGTGTATTGGGAAGTTTTGTTGTTTCCTTAGGTTTGACTGAAGCTAATAACTTTCTAAGCTGAATATATCTGTTTCTTGGGGAGAGGTGTGACCCATCAAGCAGCTTTATGAATTAAGCTTCTAATAATGCCCTGAACTTCACATTAATTGTGAATTCAGGTATGTATAGACAAGCTTTCAGGGATAAAAAATTCTGCTTGTCCAGTCCTTAAGAATCTCTAGAGACAAAAATAGCTAGATGCAACAATTCTCAGAACCATAATGACAGGAACTCAGGGTTAGAAAACTACCTCTGGACTTCTCTAACAGCAAAGCTGAGGGGGAGGAAGCTGCCTGTAGGAAAGAATTCAGAACACTTGAACTTGGAATAGGAGGAGCCACTGGTAAAGGACATAACTTACTCTAGTTTAGTACTACGCTCTACTGTAAAAAGCTCTCTTCTTTGGACCCAAGCACCAGGAAGCTTGCCATGGCTCTGGGTGGCACAATGGCTGTGAAAACCTGAAAGCTTTAGCAGCTTTGTTTGTGAGATACTAACAACATGCCTGCACAAGCATGCTGTCACCCAATGCCATGCCTGTTGGGAAGAGCAGAGGATTGCCTCCAAATTAAGGAGCTTTTGGTCCCTCTAAATAAATACCTGTGTACTAATTCTACTGTGTGTCTCCCTAGGGAACAGTGTCACTAAGGAGAACCAGACATCTTTTGGTGGAGTCTGCAGTGCAAAACCAAAGCATAGACCCTCAGCATAAGCATGAACCTGGCTCCAAGAAATGGGCAGCCACAGCAATCTTCAAAGGTTCTTGGTTCAGTGGTATAGACTTGGATTCTAAACTGTAACTGTCTGATGTTCTCATTGAGGCCAGTGTGGTGTAAGAAAGGACACCTGTGTTTCCGGATAGGTGTGTTATATATAACTCAGCACAGACCCTAGACCACCATATTTAGTGTTTCTCTTGTTCTCTCTCCCTTCCTATCCTTCAGCAACGTCTCACTGGAGATGCCCCGAGGAATCTAGAATGAAGCATTTAAAGCCTCTGTGTGCTTCTATGGGTCTGCTTCTCCACGTCTGTTGGGCGGGCTGTGTTGTTTCGTGTGTTTTACATTTCCTGTTACTTTAATTGAATCTATGGAGGGAGAGTGAAGATAGAGAAAGGAGAGTGGGAGAATTCAAAGGAGGAAATTAAAAAAAAAGTGGAGATGAGAGCCAAAAAGAAAGGTCAGGAAATAGAAATTTCTTAAATTAAGCAGTTTCTTCACTTAAAAAGGAATGCCAGTTTTACATGATTCATTATGGACATTACCCACACAGTTTAATTATTTGCAGACATTGTATTGGTGTAGTTATGATAAGAATGACATTCCTCCAAAGTTCCTGTTGAAGCCAAAACTCACACCTCTAGACTGTAAGCATATTTGGAGGCAGACTTTAAATGAGATCTTTTGAGTGAGTTCTATTCAAATGAACGTTTGGTGAAGATAAGATCTACAGAAAAGTGACGAATTAAAAATAAAGGCAATAGGCTTGGATCTTACTACAAGACAGGTGTCCCCATAGGAAGGAAAAGGGATGCCAGGGATACTTTTAGACAGAGAAAGGGCTACTCATGGACACAGGAAGAAGATAGTACTAATTTCCTTATTTGGAAACTGCTGCTTTTCTACATAACAGTGTCTAATGACCATTTGTTACAGGAGCAAATTTTAGTCACTGAAATAAAAAAAAGAAATCAGGACAACAATAAAAGCGAAACTCCACTTGACATTTCTCTTGATCGAGCAAGAGACAGCCAGTTTCACATGTGTACCTCCTAAGCTGTTTTTCTAAGCATAACAGTTTCAGGGACATAGGAAATCATTTCAGATGACGCTTCAAGGATAAAAATAACGTCAGTAGGATAACAGTAGTTTCAGTAATCCTCATAATTATCTTCATTTAAAAGAGAGATTATTTTTAGCTACTTTTATTAAATAGAGCACAAAATATTGGGAAAGGAAGGAAGGAGAAGAGAGCAGGACCTTCAAAGGGAAAGACCTTACCATTTCTGATGTCGCAGAAGCCGAACTTAGAGAATCCATAGTTTAGTTCGTTCTTTGTAGCTGGTGTTCTAGGTTGTCTCTTCATTGCTGGTATTCAACACATTCTAAAAACAACTTGAGGATGAAAGGGTTTTCTACAGCTTACAGGTTAAAGCCCATTAGTAAAGGAAACCATGAGGCAGGAACTGAAACAGAGATTGTGGAACATCGCCACTTACTGGGTTGCTGCTTCTGGTTGCTCAGCTATCTTTCTTATACCATCTGGATTCACCTGCCCATGGATGGATCTACAGTGGGCTGGGCCCTCGCATGTAAATTACCAATCAAGATAATGTTCCACAGATATGTCCTATAGTCCAGTCTGGTGAAGGCAATTCCTCAAGTGTGATTTTCTTTTTCCAGATATGTCTAGATTTGTGTCAACCTGATACAAACTAATCAGCAGAGTTAGTCAATGCAAAATACTCTCCAGAGTCCCAGCTCCATCACTGAAAACATGGGTCAAAGGCAAGTTGGCTTTTCTTTAGCAAATTATTTCAGCTTCCTAATTGACTATCCATAAGCAAAAAGTAGATAATGCTGTTTGTTGTTGTTTTGATTTGACTTTTTGTTTGGTGCTCCAGAGGCAAAAAGAAGACACCAAACCCCCTGGTACTAGAGTTATGGACAATTGTGACCTGTTGTGTGGTTCTGGGATCTGACCCAGAGACTTCTCTGCAAAAGAAGAAAGTGCTTTAAACCTCTGAGTAATTAATTTCCCCAGCCCAACTTTATTTTATGTCACAAAAAGCCATTTCAGTATGATCATAAGCCCCTATTTGGTAGACTGCATTATGAATAAAGAGTCAAAGGACTTTAGTCAGTTGATGAATTCTAAATTCTGAGTTTGGGGATGCTTTGTGGAAATGTGACTTTGTAAGAAAATATTTAGTTGGCAGCACTTATCTAATGAGAAATGGGACTAAGGCTTCTCTCGAAGCTAGGGAAAGCCAAGCAAACACATACAGGGAAGAAACCAAGGAACTCGGTGTTATGTGCAAAATTAAGAATGTACTTTAGTTTAAGCAGAAATACATACTAGAGTCAGGTAAGAGGATGATTTGGAGTGATTTATTGCTATACTTCTCCTAATTTCCAGAGCACTTAGATATTTTTTCCCATTTGGGTACAATAGAATTCCCTAAGCTTTATGACCACTCTACAATGGACGTGTTCTGCAGAATGAAAATTGATGTTCAGCAATTTATAATCAGGGGCTAAAGAGATAGCTCAGTGATTAAGAACTCTGGCTGTCTTATGGAAGATGCAGGTTCAATTTCCAGCACCTACATGGGGGCTCACAACTATCTGAAACTCCATCTCCAGGAAATCTGACATCTATTGTGGCCTCCACAGGCACTGAATACACATGCTGCAATAACATACATTCAGACAAATACTGATACATCTAACTAACTAACTAACTAACTAAATAAATAAATAAATAAAATTTATAAGCAGTTCCAAGAGACCTGGGTTTATTTTACTCAAAAGCATTTACTATTATTTAAGTTAGTATAATTATTGTGTACCTCCTGAACTCAAAATGCTAGAAGAATACTATAGACCAATACCCAAATACATTCTGCCAGCTAAGATCCGTTAATCTCAAAGTGCTTTGCAAACATAAATTAATTAAGGTTCAAAATTCATTAGCATGTATTAATCTCATTGTACGGGACAGACTTTGAGGCTTCATTGATTTTTATGTGCTAGTAAGCTGTGCCTGACTTTGTGCTTGTTCTGTTTTCATGTGCAAGTGGAAAAGAGGAGAGGAAAGATGACAGCATCAGGAGTGGCGGCAGCAAGTCTGATTGGATGTTGTAGTTGACGCATGTTTTTCAAATGCTGCATCTATGGTGGTGAGCACTGGCTGTGAGGAGTCAGCTCTGGCCTGCCATGTGTAGCACAGGATCGCTGAACAGGAACTCCAGTTGCCTCCTCCCTTGTTTTTTCTCTCCCTTCTTGCATGCCAGGATTTTAACATTTTGCCTTGACCTAGATTTCTATGGAAACAGTGAGGCTGATGTCTGGATAAGACATGGACAGTTGTGTGGTGTAAGTGCCTAGAGAATATGACCCTAGTGTCTGAAATGAGGCAAATGCTAACAAATCTGATGTTTCCACATGAAAGGTAACTTTGAATAAATGCACCTAATATTTGTAATGGAAACCCCTATCTAGAGAGTAATTAGAAATCATAAAGTAAAAAAAAAAAAAAAAAAAGGAGTGACATGCACACATGGAGGTGGATTTGGAGTCATTTTCATGGAGTATCTTCTTTTGTAATGTTACTACTTTCCAACAGTAGACCAGGCTTTGGAATTTGTTTGCACTAAAATTGCAGTCTTAAAATATTCACTATAAAATATTTGATATTTCAAAAGAGGAAGCTGAGGCCCAAACTGGCAAGTCCTGGCTGAGCATCTGCATTGTGTTAGGAGAGTCCTGACCCTGAATGTGGAGGGGCAGCTTGGGGGTGGTATTGCTTACATATGTGTCTGGAGCTGAGCTGGGCTTGGCTTCTGAGGCATCCTTCTTTCAGGGTCAGTCTCAGGCCAGTGCATATTTAGCCTCCTGGCCTTGATATACTCCACATGGCGAACATTCTCCATCCATTCACCCTGGCTGTGGCTGATCTATAATTTCTCTGCTTATACGTTCCTGTTGGCCAGGCTGTCCAATCCTGCCACAGAGAATGCAGCTCATTTTCAAGCATCCACACTTTGCTTAAGGGAACTTTTCTAGTTTCATAGGCAATATGAATAGCAGCAAAATTTCTGAGATCTACTTGGCTACTTTGGCCGATGCCACATGGTCACTGACATTACACTTAAGTTTTCCTCAGCTACATGGAATTTAAAAGCAGATAAGCAGAAAATAGATTGATAAGAAAGAATCCTTTTTAAAAGAGAATCCAGAGAAGTTTTCTTCTTTGAGAGAAAAGTGTTCAATTAATTTCTGAAAATCAGGAATCCTTTGTTATCATTTGTATTCATCCAACACTGGCCTTAGATGAAAGTATTCAGTGATTGGGCTCTTTGTATACCCACCTACCTGATGCCTTTGCTCATGGCAAGTGTCCACAAGGAGGATGTCTGTGACAACACTTTCTTGTGACATCTTCCACATTATGTCATTATTAAATTCAGGTACCACATAGCTTCTTTTCCTTTCTGTAGCAGGGACCAAATGTACTCAAAAGTCTCTTCAGTGAGTATCACCGCCTGGGGTATATGTTCTCAGTAACTATTTTTTCCTTTGATTCAAAACACTAAGACAAGAGGAGACAATTGTTTTAACTACTTATTGAAGAAAGGCAGAAACTCTGTGGAGAGTTACATTTTTATACTATGTGTATATATAAATTCATATTTATTATATTTTTATTGATCCATTTTTAAAAACAAGTTAATTAACTGTAAAGAAGTTGTCCAAAGCACAGTGGAATCTACAATACTTCTGGGACACCAAAAATGGTTTCTGAACTATTTTATGCACAAATTGAATGGGTACTGTATTCCTCTACCTCTCTGACTTTTACTCTTTTGTTATATAAACTGATGTCCTTTGTTGCTTAATAGGGGCCACAGCCCCACCATTTGAAAATTTATGTTGCCTCTGTCCTACCCATACTCAGAAACTGACAAACCATTAATCAGATCCAATTACAAATTCTCAAAATCAAAGTCTAATTGTCCCTATTTGGATTAAATGGCCATTCTAGACACAGTTGTCTATCAGTAAGGAACCATGTTAGTGACTAATATAACAACTAGGGCCATGTCTGTGAGCAGGAGCCAACATAAAGGAAAAGGAGGCATTATAGTCTAGTCAGAATCCCCATATTTTATCCACTGCAAGCCTTATGTTTGGTCTTTCCTATGATTTTCAAAGCTAGGCAATAAATCATCTATTCAGATCCTCATTTAGAAAACTGGATCTAGTCTTTCCTCACTCTGTCTTGTCAGAACTTGTTCATATTGCCACCTAGCTGCTTCTTAATTTTCTTTTTGTGACTTGAATGCAATGAGGCCCCAAGTGCTTGTCTCTTGTCAGCTTAGCTATAATAGTCTTGAACTATTTTCCTGGCTTCTAACCACTCCTGTTCTGGCCACACTTCACATAAGATGCTGCCAGAGAAAAAGCAAGTGAGGTCAATGTCCTATATGAGGACATGAGCCTACACACAATTATCTTACTCACTTGCTCATTCAGAATTAGTATTTGGTAGTCATCTATGACAAGTCACCCCTTTTTTGAGAAAATAAAAGTAGAAAGAAAATTGAGACTCAAAATTTCTCTACACATGTGGGATCTCAAAGGAGGCAGACATGACAGAATAATCAGATGCGAATGATCCAAATGAAGGAAACACTCTGGTGCTGTGATGTGGGTAAAATTTTAGTCTACATGATCTGAGAAGGAAACATCACAAAAATGACATGGAAGAGGAGATCACAGCTGGAGGAGAAGGCAAAAGTCAGTGGATTTGTTGTGGGAACACAGATGACGCCAGGTGAGTTGTGTGCAGTGAACAAGGGGCAGAGTGGAGGAAGTTGAGATTAGGAAGACTATGAAGAGCTTGGCAGTCATTGGAGGCAATATTTTCCTATGCTCTATAGAAATCACAAATGGTGGCAACAGTATTTTGAGGATAACTTTGTAAAGAAAACATCATAAATCACTTTTACTGTAGCTCCTATGGAAATGGATTACTGAGTGGGAAGAACTGACTAGAGAGAACAGCTGTGAGGTAGCTGAATAGTGCAGAAGAAGAGGGGGGCAGTCAGCTGGGTAGATGGAAGTACAAACCGTGGACTTGAATAAATGTCAGGGGAGTGAGGAGAAGGGAAGAGAGGAGACACCCAAATGAGACAGACTTTGGAGTCTGTCTGCTTGAGTCATGGCTGTTGTTGTGACAAAAAGCTGGAAGCTAGTAGGTTGTTAACTACAGAGAGCACTCCTTCATCTTTCCGAGGGCTGGGCATGTCAGTCAAGCCCCAGGAGCTTGGGTATGTGGTAAGGGCTCGTTTCATGATTTGTAAAAAGTGAAGAGTGTCTTCTTGTGTCCTCATGTAAAGGGAAGGGTAAAGCAGATCCTTTCCTGCCTGAAGGCACCTTCCTAACACCTTCAAGTTAGCTTTAAAACATGAGTTGAGGGAGGAGTCAGAAAAGTTCACAGCAACACCTTTCCTAACATAGGAAAGGTCAGGGGAGGGACACCAAGATGAGGGAGTGGTGGGGGTTAACTCACAGATGTCTAATAGATATCCAAGGAGAGACGTTAATCAGGAAGCTAAGGTAGGAGTCATCACAGAAGTGAAAACTAAAGAATACCTAATAATGGTCAATGAAGACACAGCACTTAAATCTCTGGTAGTATGACATTGTGGATCATAAAATTAGAAATACAGAAAGGAAAGAGAAAAGTCCTGAACTGAGGCTTAAAGCACTCTAACACATGCAGGTTAAACAGCAGAGCATGGAGCCCACATGGGTCCGTCCATGTTCTTGTCAACCTGAAACTTCCAGGAGCTCGTTACCTTGAACAATGCGCATTGCTGCAGCTTCTTAGTTCTCACAACTTGGAACCATCTTTGTGGCCTTCTCCTGAAGAACGCAAAAAATCGGCATTTGCACAAAAAATGTGTGTTTTCAGAACAAGCATAATATAAAGCTGACATCCCCAGCAGCAAGCCTCCCAACTGCCCCCCAGGACAGTCTGAATGAAAAAATGATTATGTACTTAATGTCCACTGAGCACCCTAGAGAGAAAAAGAGCATACTATAATTGCAAAGTATTATTTTTACCATTATTAATACATGAATCATTCATTAGAGAGAAAAAAGAACTAGGAATAGGAAAGTCAGGAGATAATAGGCTGTGTTTATAATGCTGCACAGAAGGAATTGCCTCCACAAATCCCCTCCCATCAGGGTGTGCAGCCAGATCCACACATGCTCAATCTGTTCGCATTGCAATGACCACCATTAGCAGTTGCCCTAGAGGATGAGGCCTTTGGACATCTATTTTGCACATCATCTGTCTCCTCTTGACCTTAGCCCACCCTACAGGGATTCTTGGTGCAAGGTTCTAGGTGGAAACAGTACTGTAGTTTTGAAAGAGATCATCCTCAGAGAGGAAGGTATTTTCAAGTGGAGGGAGTCAATTTTGAAAGAATGAAGGAATTAATGGAAGTTTGGAAAGACTTTAAGGTTACCAAACATAAGCACCTACATCTTGGATTATCTGCTGGAATCACCTTTCACTTAAAACTTGAGGATTCACCATGAACAAGGCAAAGAAAAAAAACATGAAGATGTGTATTTGAGTAAATCTTTAGAAACATGAATCAATATCCTTCTACTTCATTTTCAGACCTTTATTGAATGAAATATTTAGAATTGATAGTCTTAAATTTAAAAACATTCTGTCTGTGTATATTTTGTAAAGCGGAAAAATTCTACTTCTTTTGAACAAAACCTCAGGGCTCTCTACACCAAGTGCCAAAATAGCTGCTTAAAGAAAATATAAACTTTAATGCCTCAAATTTAGTATGATGTCCAAAGGGGTGTGTCAATGCTGAAATAAGCATCATGGAGTAACATAAAAGTAGGGACTGTTATGAGTACCATGACACAGGCCACCACCATGACTGTTTCCTCTTTACAGATGGTAAGGAGAGATGAGGGGTGCAGAAATAGCCTAGCAAGAACGTTCTTGACTTCATTCAAATATCACCATTCAGAGCTCTAAAAAATGAATCTAAGTCACTCAGAATTTGAATAATAATGACACAGACCCCCGAAGATGTTTGTATTACTGTCTCCCCCTGTTTGAGGGCTCTCTCTATCTCTGTAAACTGTGCTCATACATGCTTTGGAACTAACTGCTTGCCTCTCCCAACCTCACCTCTTCAACTCCAAGTTGTTTACAAATTAAACTGGAAGTAAATCTGTCTGAGGGGTCTTTTGTCTTTGGAGGTTGTTGCCCATTTTTAGTGGTATTTTCTGGTCTACCAGTTCACATGCTAAAGGTCTTTGAGATTTCCTAACTGAACACTCATTTAGGAGCCCATGGGCTTGCTTCAACTGATATAGATTTATTTTATATATCGTCTGTTGTTTTGATGAGATTTAAAGAGAGAGAAGAAGGAAGTTGTTTGTTCAGTCAGCCATTTTGATTCAGAGAGGATCACCTTTTATTAGGGCAGGCTCTGAGGGACAGAACTCCAGCCCTTTAAAAAGTAATTGTGAGAGACATTTAGCATGTTCAAAAGACTGGCACTCTGACCTACATTCTTTCAGTATATTGATTTGCAAAACCCAAGTCTTTCTTTACTTCCATATTTTCTGTGCTTCAATTCTTCAACAAAGAAAACACAGCAAAGAGAAAAAGGACTACTCAGTGTACCCCCATTTACTCTCAACTCTCCAAGCACTGTAAGCTCAAAGGATGGCAGCTTCACTTAAGAGACTGTTTTATCCTATAATGCATATCCAACCTTGGGATTTTCTCTAATCAGGGACTTTTTTGTATTTTTATATTATTAGATTGAGATGGAATATAACTTACTGTGATAAAATTGTTTGGCAAACAAATCTACTCAATAAACTGGACACAATGCCTACTTGGGAAAAGAAAGCATTAAACAAAAGTCATCACTTATTTGAGACTTAGTAATTGGAGGTGGTGGTAGTATGTACAGACCAATGCCTATGTGTACTGAGCCTTGATACGGAGCTTCCTCTGGAATCATGTGTTGTTGATCAGGCATTTTCTCACTGAAATCCAATGTAAAGCCCCCTGGCAAGGCAAATGAAGGTTTGGTGACTTGTAGAAATGTGTAATGGCTAATGGAATAAAGAGAATGAGAACAGAGGACAGGCAATAACACATAATGGACTCTGGTTTCTCATGCTAACCATCATGCACTGCGTCATGTGTGCCTTTCTTTTGAAGCATATTTCTTTGACCCTCTTTCTTAGCACCGGTGCCCTTTTGTTGCTAAGCACCTGCTCAGAAGTCCTATGCTAATGTTTCCTCTGAGAATCCTTCCCCAATGACTTCTCCCTGTTCCTGACTTTCCCCTCTCTGTCCTCATTAACCTACTTGAGTAATTTTTTATTTCTTTTTCAAAAAATACCTCTAATATCTCCTTCAACCCAATTGAATTTCTTCTGCTTATTCTTCATGCTAATTTTTCTCTTTTCTGACCTAACTCATCATTTAGACAAAAAATCAAGTATTTTTCCATCATAGTAAAATTAGTATGTGATTGTATTGTCATTTCTTACACAGTGCTCTAAAATTTTACTATATGCACGCATGTATATACAACTTGAGTCCATTAGCATACAGAATTCTCAGAATAACGTTATTTTCAGAATTTTACAATGGGTTTTTACATCCCATTGAGTTTAAGGAAGACATTATAAACCTGCAAAGGAGCTAAAGAGACAGAAAGCAGAAACAGTAAGGAACCATCTATCCTGGCTCTGCAGCCTTCTCCTCCGTGCCGAGCAGGATGGAGGCAATGCTACTGCAGGGCTCACATAAAACTCCTTCCAGGCAGCACTCAGGAGTACGTCGTGAAAAGTGCATTTGACCTAGGCCGTGTCTGGGCTTAAATATGACCGGCTGTGTGACTATGAGTAAATCTCCAGTCCACTTTGACCTTCTGTTGTCTCTTCCGAGTTCCCGCAGTGCCTGTCACGAAGGAAGTGGGCTGTAAAGACAACAGTATCTGTTACAAGCACAGCTCTGTAAAAATATTAGACCTGATAGAACTGTTGTATTTCACAGGCTGTGAATGCAGCTTTCACAGAGTAGAAATGGTTCCTCAGCTGCATCTCAGTGGTGTTCCGCTGGTGTTCGGCGATTACTGTGCTCTGAAAGCAGCTGCCTGTTGTTCGAATTTCCAAATGAAGAAAAGGAAGATTTGGTTATGTTCATCGTCCACACCTAGACATTGGGCAAAATTCTAGGTAGTTACTGCTGAGAGAGCTTTCGATTTTCAAACCCAAGCAGCACTATATGGCTATCTCGTGTCCATGGGATTACGGCCTGTCTGTGAGTCTCCTTAGAGTTGTCCATACGGCGCCAGCAAAGGAGAAGCACTGGTTGGCGTGCCGGCAAGGTTCTTCAAAGCACCAGAGCCAAGGTGCTTAGGGGAGATTTGGCCAAATGTGACTTTCTCTTTCCAAGTAATGTTTCCAAATAGAGAAGCCACACTTACAGATGACAGGCAAGACACATTTGTATTTTCTGCTTGTGGACTGGCCTCCTCCTAGAATAAGAATTAACCAGAAGTCTGGAGGAATCTAGGAAGCTTCTTATAACTTGGATTCTTGAGAAAATCTTTCAAAGTCATTTAACTCATTAAAGAATACAAAAATGACAGTCCATGTTCAAGGGAAGGGGAGAAGAGGGTGACTTTTCTAAGGAACAATGGCATGTACAGAGAGGAAAAGAACCGAGACAGGCCACCTTAGACACAAGCTGCCACAGTGAGCACTCTTCTGTCCTCTCTGTTTATTGGCTGATCAGTGTCCATGACCATATTACCAGTGTCCTTTCTGTCACTTACCCAATACCAGGCTAATCACTTCGCCTTGCTTGTGTGGGTTGTACACACACACACACATACACACACACACACACACACACACACACACACACACACACACACAAACACACACACAGGACCCTCATTGTCTGCTAGTTACTAAGATTCCAACATGTATGTATCAGCCTGGATTTTGTTTACAGATTGAGCTCATTGTTACTGAAGACAATAGGTTGAATTCTAACCATAAATATCTCTATGAACAAAAATTTGTTCCTTATTGTTAATTCCCTTCCTCCCAATTTTAACAGCTATAGCAAAATGTAAGTATTATATCTACAGAACAAAAGGGAAAAAAGTCCAGACAGTGATCATAATCTAAGAAAATATCAGGTCAATCTATGAAGTATGTGTGGGTTTATGCACAGATGTATATAAATCCTATGTGTGTATATACATAAAGTACATTAAGTGGATATCTACAGTGTATATATGTGCTCACTCACTTGTACTTATGTGGGCACTTTTTCTAGTACACACACACACACACACACACACACACACACACACACACACACACCCCTGACTGAGCAAAGGTACCAGTATGGGCAAAGAGAAGAATTATTACTGACATATTTTAAAAAATCCCCAATTTCTGAAACGTTAACTCTTCTACAGGTCAATGCTAATTTCCACTTGACTTTGCACTGGTCAATGACTCTCCATGGGCATCCTTCACAATCTGCACTAACACCACACAAAATTACGGTCTATTTGCTTTGGTCTATTTTTGCACCTCTCTAATTTTTACAATAGAACAAGTGAGATGTACTTTTATCTAAATTCAGAAGGTACAGTCTTCATGAAGCCAGGCTGATTCTGCATTGTGTGATAGAGTGACAGCTATGAAGCTGCTAGGCATATTCTGCCAAAGGAACACACATAGAGAGGTATAGGCGACAACAGCTATAAAAGCCATAAGGACTCCCTATATCTCCTTAATGCGGTATTAAATCCATTTTAATTGTGTGCACACACCCACAGACCTCCAAGGGTTAACTGCACACAATGTAATGAATTCAATAATGATGAGTTAAAAAAGGTCTAATTAGCCAGTAACCACTTTATTATGAAAGAAAATGGTAATGAATTTAATAGCTCAAAATCATTAACAATATTTAGTTTGCTGGTACTTGTTCTCTATTATCCTCATTAATATGAACATTTAATATGTTTTAAAATGGATTTGTAATACTTTCTGTGCCACGAGGTTACACTGACAGAAAGAGTGTAATTATTCTGCTAATTGTTATCACTGTATGTTTGTGCTCCGAATAGAAGTATATTTAGGTGTTAATACCAAAAAAAAAAAAAAAGTAATTAAGAAAGGAAAGATTTAAAACCTAATTAAACAAAAACTAAAAAAAAAAAAAAATCTCAGTCCACCATATGAAAAGAATTTCTGAAGTAATTGCTTTGGAAACTTTTCTTTTTCCTCTTTTCTTGTTAATTCACTTACCTATTGTTGCAGGTTTCTTAAAGGAGAAAATCAAGTTATCTATTATGAAAAGTGAGGTAAAAAGAAACAGGAGATTCCAAGTTTATAAGATGAAGCTTTTTCTTTACAATGCTCAGAACTGTGATGAAATACAAGCCTCAGAGTCACAAGGCCCCTCTGATGGTGGAAAACCAGCATGTCACACTTGGGCAATAGATGGTTTACTCTCTCCCATCTCTGTCTGTTCTGCCTCCTGAGGGTCCTGGCACAAACCCTGCTTCATTTCTGCTGAGTGCCATTTTCTTCTTAAACAGTAGAGCTTCTGCTCTTATCACTGTTTAGTCACTAGAGCCGCTAATAATTATTAATAAATAATAATTAAAATTTTCTACCCCAAATAATTTATACAGGTATAAATCTTGTGGGGTTAGAAAAGGTAAGTGTGGACTGGGCATGATTCGGTGAAGCTGGGAATCAGCAAAATAACAAGCAACATTCCCTAACAAGGACTCTGTAGTCTCTTGTTAAGTGAGCAGTCCAAGATGCCACTAATGGTGGCAGCACATGCCTTTTGCTAGAAAATAGAGGTTTGATGCACTCCTGCCATAATGTTCCCTTAAGTCATAACCTAACTATTTAATTCAACACAACCTTGCAAGTTTTCCCATGAGACTAATATGAAGCATTGTATTTCTTTGTAGATACACAATCCTGATCAGTATGTCATTCATCCTTCTGGCCAGTGTCCATTGAGTACTACTGGGTTGTCCTCTGAAAACTGCTCCATTGTGACAGTAGTCTTCACCTTGACTTTTATGTTGAGGAGAGAGACCTTGTCCCAGTGGTGCCTGCCTAGTGATAAATATGCTAGAGGCTGGGTTAAGTTCTACTTAGACTGATAAATAGTGTAGTGTCTTGATTCCTTTCAAGTCTCCTTAGCTTGATATTATTTCATGTTTATTTTGTACCCTACATAAAGACATCACTAGCAACATGACATCCCTGAATTGTCAATATTCCCCTGGCTATATGTGTCAAAGTTTTATATGTAGTAGATCGATGGTTGATGCATTTGGGCCTATAAAGGTAAGTTATAGCAAGAATAAACTCACATGAATAATGTCATTTCAGAATAAACAGGTAGAATTTAGAGAAGCACTCTTAATAAAATGCTGGACTACAAACAGAATTGATATCTGTAGACTGCTTGGAAAAGGATCTCTCACCTCCATGGTTTTACCCACATTTCTCTTTGTTGACAGAAATTTCCAGTTTTTTTTTTTTTTTTTTTTAACCAATCTCAACCCCATTTGGATGACTCTGTAGTGTATTCATTTGGGGATTCAATCCTCAGTCCAAGT